>NC_134353.1:362665348-362766573 GCF_048569485.1 Anomaloglossus baeobatrachus
CAGCCTCCCTGAGCATCAGCCTCCCCTTCCCAGCCTTCCCCAGGATCAGCCTCTCTCCTCCCAGCCTCCTTCAGCATCAGCCTTCCCCTCCCAGTTTCCCCTAGCATCAGCCTCCCCCTCCCAGCCTTCCCCAAGATCAGCCTCTCTGCTCCCAGCCTCCTCCAGCACGCTGTGCTCCTCTGCCGACACTCACCCACACAACCGATCGCATACACTCACCCACACAACCGATCGCATACACTCACCCACACAACCGATCGCATACACTCACCCACACAACCGATCGCATACACTCACCCACACAACCGATCGCATACACTCACCCACACCCGATCGCATATACTCACACACACAACCGATCGCATACACTCACCCACACCCGATCGCATACACTCACCCACACCCGATCGCATACACTCACACACACCCGATCGCATACACTCACACACACCCGATCGCATACACTCACACACACCCGATCGCATACACTCACACACACAGACACTGACGAAATCGCACATACGCGCTGATACTCACAACATCCGGAGATATCACATGCTTCTGGCCATGTGATCCTCCGTCAGGTCCTGGAAGCTCACAGCACAGTATCGCCGCCGAGAAGCAAGCGATATCCCAGGATGTTGTGAGTATGTGGATGCGATGTGATGTGTGTGTGAGGGTGAGTGTGATCTGATGTGTGTATGTGTGTGTGTGTGCTGTTATGTGTGTGTGTGCGTGTGTGTATGTTCCGCCGCTGCAGGACCTTGATGTGTGGATGCGATGTGATGTGTGTGTGAGAGTGAGTGTGAGCCGGTGTACGCTGGTAACTATGATACACATCGGGTAACTAAGGGACCTTAGTTACCCGATGTGTATAATGGTTACCAGCTTTCACGGCCTCCGTCAAGATCCCAGCATCGCAAGGTTATGTCTGGCGCTGCTGGGATCCTGACGGAGCCGGTGTAGAAGCAAGCGATATCCCAGGATGTTGTGAGTGTGTGGATGTGATGTGTGAGGTGTGTGTGAGAGTGAGTGTGATCTGATGTGTGTGTGTGTGTACTCACCTGGGAATCGGAGCTCCGTGTCAGTTGGGCCAGAGCGAGCGTGCATTGCGTGAGGGGGCGGGGCCTGCAGAGAGCCGGGGCGAGAGGCCAATCCGTGGGGGGGGGCGGGGCCATGGCGAGCCCAGCGGCCAATCAGCTTTGTGTCACCGTAAGGACACAATTTCGGAGCATGACAGACAGACAGACAGACAGATAGACAGACAGACAGACAGACAGAATAAGGCAATTATATATATAGATATATATATATATATATATATATATATAGTATAAACTGCAAACTCATATTTGGAGAAAAGAGGAGGGTGGGGGGAGAATTACCTAGTGAGGCAGAAATGTCCCTGGTCGGCATTTTCTCTCACAATTATCACCTACATTTATAAAGGCCGACTCCAAATGAGATGCAGAACATGTTATACAGATGGAGTTAAGAGGGAAACCATTTCTCAGTGTGACACATGTCCAGATAAATATATAAAAAAGACTGACCCACACATCCAACAGCTGTGAACAGGTGCTAGCTGAAAACAGTAGTAGTTGTAGGTATAATGTGTTTCCAGCTAGCACCTGTTCACACCTGTTGGATGTGCGGGTCAGTCTTTTTGATATATTTGTAGTGCATTTCTTTCTGATTGAGTACTCCACCCTATAACCAGGCTGTGTCCATCCTCCTTTATAGCTGGATCCTTTCTTCCCAGACATGTGGTTTTTTAACCCAATAGAGGCATTTCAAGTTAGGGTCCCAGTAATATACCTTGCTGTGGTGACCGGGCTCACATACATTGGCCAATACATAAGCTAAATATCTCTTTTTTTCAAATATTCCTATAGCAGTGATGCAATACCAGAGTTCCCGTCTTCATTGTTGGCATTTTAGCGTGCAGCTTTAGTTTTGTAGTTATAACATGTCCGGATAAACCTGACCTCTGTATTAGGCCTCCATCACACATCAGTGTTTCCGACACGTGGGTCGTCTGTATTTACACGAACTGGAGACACGTTCACAGTCACACTCATTACAATTTATGTTGATTTTTGCGCCTCCGTATTTTTACATGGATCCTGTGTCCACATGTGTGTCCCTGTCATCCACATGAAGACATGTCTGTTTTTTCCTGGCAGCATGGATCACATGGACCTATAAAAGTCAATGGGATGACATCCATGTGACACACACCAGAATTAAATGCATTCGAATAATTACTAATTTTTATGTGTTAAGGATGGGCAATGGTCATAGATAATACATAGATGATAGATACAGTGGTATGCAAAAGTTTGGGCACCCCTTGTCAAAATGACTGTTATTGAGAACAGTTAAGCAAGTTGAAGATGAAATGAGATAATATAAGGAAAATGCCTCACCACAATGTTGTAGACATCAGGACTTATTGTTAGGTGGCTGCAGAGATCCAAAACCATTTGACCCGGTCAATTAACACAAAAAAAAGGAGCATCAGCACTTCCTTAAAATCATGTGTTCAATCCTTATTAGTGACAAAAATGTCCATTAAAACTGATATCCATCCATTATAAATGTATCATTTCTCTGACACGTTTCTGAATGTAAGCCCTTAGTCATAGAGGACAATACAATATACTAGTGTTAGATTACAAGTAAAATATATCTTTGTACCGTGTTAGCCAGTAGAGATAAAAAAATGTTTAAAAGAACTGAGTCCTCAGTGGTTGATACCTTTTAATGGCTAACTGAAAAGATGGTAATAATAGCAAGCTTTCGAGACTACTCAGGTCTCTTCATCAGGCATGGTATAACACAAAATCTGAAGAGTCACATATTTATACACAACAGGACATAGAATAGTGCAGTAAAAAAAAAACAAAAAAAACCAAGTTACATGAAACAGAACTATATGGCAGGGGGGCAAACTGTTGTGGCCATAAATATTGCTGCAGTTCAGTGTGAAAGTTTTATTGTCCTCTGATAAGGGTCTGGTCCGGGCTGTGACGCGCTCGGATGGTCAGAGGAGCACATCTCTTAACTGATGTAAAAAGACATGAATCCATGAGACACATTCATTCCTGCTCTGAATGTCTCAAAGGTCATCATAAGTTTGTACTCCCATAGTCTCCTATCTCTCTGGGACTTGAAATTCCCTTTCAATACCAGCAATTTCATGTCCATGATGCTGTGGTCTGAGTTACAAAAATGTTTGGCCACAGGTAGATCCATCGTTTTTTCTCTAATTGTGTGGCGGTGAGAATTCATCCTTGTCCTGAGCTGTTGTCCTATCTCAACCACATACAGATCCCCAGTTGGACATTTGGTACATATAATTAAGTACACCACATTGGTTGTGGTGCAGCTGAAGGTACCTGGGATCTTGTAGTCCTGATGTGATCTGGGAATCTTTATCTTGTCCGTTGGCAATATAAATGGACAGGTCTTACATTTTTTCTGGTTGCAGGGAAATGTTCCTGTTGTTGGAGAGGACAGGAAGCTTCTGACAATGATGCTTCTTAGATTTGGGGGCTGTCTAAAACACAGAAGTGGGGGGTCTGGAAAAATAGATTTTAACCGGGCATCTTTTTGCAGTAATGGTTGTAGTTTCCGTGCAGCTCCTCTAAACACCTCCAGATGTGGATTGTAGGTGACTACAAGACGGACCCGGTTGTTTTCTTCTTTAGTTTTATAATGTAGGAGATGGTTTCTTGATATTCTGGTGGCTCTTGTAATCTGGTTTTCAATTGTTCTTGGGTGGTAGCCTTGATTCAGAAAGGTCTTTCTGAGGCCCTCAAGGTGATTGTCTCTATCTGTACTGTTGGAACATATCCGATTGTACCCGATAGCCTGGCTGTATACAATAGAGTTTTTTATGTGTTTTGGATGAAAACTGTCCCATTTCAGATATTTTGGACGGTCAATTGGCTTCTTGTACAGGGATGTCTCTATTTCATTTAATGATGGTGTCCAAGAAGTTGATTTCCGTGTAGGAGTAGTTGAGTGTTAGGCTATGTGCGCACAGTGCGTTTTTCGCGGCGTTTTTGCGCGTTTTTCGGGTGCGTTTTTGGCCTCAAAACTGCAGGACTTTGCTTCCCCAGCAAAGTCTATGAGTTTTAATTTTTGCTGTCCGCACACATCTGTTTTTTTTCAGCTGCGTTTTTGTGGTGCCACAAAAACGCAGCATGTCAATTATTCCTGCGTTTTTCACTGCGCTTTTCATCCATCGAGTGCAATGGGATGTTGAAAGACGCAATGAGAAACGCAAATAGCTGTGTTTTGGTGCGTTTTGGTGCGTTTCTAAGACCAAAAACGCAGCTATAAACGCAGGAGGTGGGTAGTAAAGTGACGTGTACAGGAAGAGGATTCCTTCTGTCAGTATATACAGAAGCGTGAATCCTCCCGGTACCGTCACCGCTGCGTCCACCTCCCGTCCTGTGCATGTATGCTGCCGTGCGGCGCCATGTACAGGCAGGAGGTGGATGCGGCTGCGAAAACAAAAGTGAACAGTAGAAAAAAAAAAAAAGTTATACTCACCTGTCTTCAGCCTCCCGGTGCCATGCCCGCTCCCATCTCCTCTCACGGTATCGCCACCCCCGCTCCAGCTGTGTGCAGACGGCCGGGAAACCTCCGATGGATGCAGGACCTGGCGATGGATCACCTGATGCAGTCACCTGACGCATCAGGTGATCGTAAGTATCGCGGTGACGCGGGCGCCCGGCCGGTATCAGCGGATGCGTCAGGAGACTTCATCCCTGATTACCGGCAGCTGCTGCAGCGATCGGACGGGATCAGACTCCCGCCCCATCGCTGCAGGAGCTGCCGGTAATCAGCACATAAGTGAGTATTTTTTTTTTTTTTCTACTGATGCATCTGCTGATTATATAAACGGCTTTTATACAATCAGCTTATGTGTGATGGGATTCAGGCACTTGAACCTGACACATCATCTGATCGCTTTGCCTTCCAGCAAACCGATCAGATGATATTGGATCCGGATTGGACGGCGCGGGACCCTGACCCAGGATTACTGCGGAGGGGGGGTTCTTTATTTCAATAAAGATGGAGTCACTAATTGTGTTGTGTTTTATTTCTAATAAAAATATTTTTCTGTGTGTTGTGTTTTTTTTTATCTTTACTAGAAATTCATGGTGGCCATGTCTAATATTGGCGTGACACCATGAATTTCGGGCTTAGGGCCAGCTATACAGCTAGCCCTAACCCCATTATTACCCAGCGGGCCACCCGGCATCAGGGCAGCTGGAAGAGTTGGATACAGCGCCAGAAGATGGCGCTTCTATGAAAGCGCCATTTTCTGGGGTGGCTGCGGGACTGCAATTCACAGCGGGGGTGCCCAGAAAGCATGGGCACCCTGCACTGTGGATTCCAATCCCCAGCTGCCTAGTTGTACCCGGCTGGACTCAAAAATTGGGCGAAGCTCACGTAATTTTTTTTTAAAATTATTTCATGAAATTCATGAAATAATTTAAAAAAAAGGGCTTCCCTATATTTTTGGTTCCCAGCCGGGTACAAATAGGCAGCTGGGGGTTGGGGGCAGCCCGTACCTGCCTGCTGTACCCGGCTAGCATACAAAAATATGGCGAAGCCCACGTCATTTTTTTTGTTTGGGGGGGGCAAAGAAATCCTGCATACAGTCCTGGAAGGAGGATGTTGAGCCTTGTAGGTCTGCTCCCCCTGACTCTCCCTCAAGCATATAGTCCTGGATGGCGCATGCTGAGCCTTGTAGTTCTGCAGCTGCTGTCTGCTCTCCTGCATACACTATTGGATGGAGTATGCTGAGCCTTGTAGTTCTGCAGCTGTCTGCTCTTCTGCATACACTAGTGGAGAATGAAGAACACATTGAAGAAGGAAATGACATCAGACCTTTTTTTTTTTTGTTCACTGATAAAAAACGCATAAATGTGAAGCCCCACAGGTGTAGTGTCGGTGCATTACCTTCAGGGACTCCACTCAGCTGGATCTTGTCACAGGTAGGAGATCTTCTTCTTGTCGTGACGCCACTCTCACAATTGCGGTCAGTGGGGACCGCCACTGCAGGTTGAGGGACGCCTGGGGCTGATGGTGAGTGCAGTTAGTTGGAATAGCCTCCTGAGAGTGAGGCAAGCCCCAGGGCCCTGTGTAGGTGCGTAGTACCACAAGGCGCAGAATAACTCCACACAGGCAGAATGTCTTTCAGGGTTTTTACTCACTTCAGGTGGCAGGGTGAGTAACCCGGGCGTAGCTGGGATGAACCAAGTGGGAACCAGGTGTCCTTCAGGCTGACTTGTGAGGGTGACTACTAACTCGCCTTCCTTAGCCCTTGGTGGTTTGGGGTAACCCCGACTTTGAGTCCCTATGGGGGTCACCCAGGGAAGTTGCTGAAGCCTCACTCCCCTTCGTTTGCCGTGTGCTTGTTGCCTGGGCCAGATCACTCCAGCTTCTTGCCTCCTGTGAGCTATGGGCCCTAACTGTGGCTACGTGGCTGCGGCTTTTGTGGTGTTGTGGCGTGGGCTTTGAGAGCCCCACACCGGCAGGTTTAGCAAAAGAAAGCTGGATCTATCTCCGCTTCGGGATCTGCCGCCCGTTTGGGCCTGGTTCTCCCTAGCAGTCTCCTTACTTCCCACTCTGTGCTCTCTCTCTAGCTGGAGATGGGTTTCGGGTAGCACTCCTAGGTGACCATTCTCCCCCGTCGGTAGCCACTGCGCGGACGCTGTCAGACTACAGCAGCCCAGGGGAAGGGGTCAGCTCTCCTCGGAGCTCCCTGGACTCTGCTCTGAACTGGCTCACTGCTCCTCCTCTCCTGTTCTTGCCTACGCCACCTAGCAACCAGATTCTCTTACCACACCCCTTGAGAGGAGGTGGAGGCTTTTGGCCCCCTCCACTATTCCAGTGAAGGTGAAGGCTTTTCCCCCTCCTGGGATCCCCAGGGGTCCTCTCATGGGTACATGTGTGAGACCTGATCACTATGCGCCTGTGTACCACACCCCGGTCAGCCTTCTGGATTACCTGTGTTGTACTGTCCCCAGCATGGGTGCAGTACTCAGTGGTGCCTGACCAGGTCAGGGGCGCCACATAAAGACGCAGTGAGCAAAAACGCACCAAATCGCGGCAAAACGCGTGCGTTTTTTGCCGCGTTTTTTCGACGCAGGTGCGTTTTTGTGCATTTTTAGCGGCCAAAAACGCACAAAAACGCAGCGTCAAAAAGACGCAGTGTGCGCACATAGCCTTAGGTTGATGGTGGGATGAAACTGATTAACGTGTTCATGGAAGGTCTTCAGCTGCTGCTCAGACTCTGTCCAGATGATTAAAATATCGTCAATGTAATGGTAGTAGGCCAGAGGCCTGATAGGACAAGAGGATAAAAAGTCACTCTCAAGCTTGGCCATGAAAAGATTTGCATATTGTGACCTTTCTGAATCAAGGATACCACCCAAGAACAATTGAAAACCAGATTATAAGAGCCACCAGAATATCAAGAAACCATCTCCTACATTATAAAACTAAAGAAGAAAACAACCGGGTCCCTCTTGTAGTCACCTACAATCCACATCTGGAGGTGTTTAGAGGAGCTGCACGGAAACTACAACCATTACTGCAAAAAGATGCCCGGTTAAAATCTATTTTTCCAGACCCCCCACTTCTGTGTCTTAGACAGCCCCCAAATCTAAGAAGCATCATTGTCAGAAGCTCCCTATCCTCTCCAACAACAGGAACATTTCCCTGCAACCAGAAAAAATGTAAGACCTGTCCATTAATATTGACAACGGACAAGATAAAGATTCCCAGATCCCATCAGGACTACAAGATCCCAGGTACCTTCAGCTGCACCACAACCAATGTGGTGTACTTAATTATATGTACCAAATGTCCAACTGGGGGTCTGTATGTAGGGGAGACCGGACAACAGCTCAGGACAAGGATGAATTCTCACCGCCACACAATTAGAGAAAAAACGATGGATCTACCTGTGGCCAAACATTTTTGTAACTCAGACCACAGCATCATGGACATGAAATTGCTGGTATTGAAAGGGAATTTCAAGTCCCAGAGAGATAGGAGACTATGGGAGTACAAACTTATGATGACCTTTGACACATTCAGAGCAGGAATGAATGTGTCTCATGGATTCATGTCTTTTTACATCAGTTAAGAGATGTGCTCCTCTGACCATCCGAGCATGTCACAGCCCGGACCAGACCCTAATCAAAGGACAATAAAACTTTCACACTGAACTGCAGCAGTATTTATGGCCCCACAACAGTTTGCCCCCTGCCATATAGTTCTGTTTCATGTAACTTGGTTTGTTTTTTTTTTTTTGCTGCACTATTCTATGTCCTGTTGTGTATAAATATGTGACTCTTCAGATTTTGTGTTATACCATGCCTGATGAAGAGACCTGAGTAGTCTCGAAAGCTTGCAATTATTACTATCTTTTCAGTTAGCCATTAAAAGGTATCAACCACTGAGGACTCTCAGTTCTTTTAAACATTTTTTTTAGTGTTAGATTATTACTTTTAATAAACGAGTTTATATTTCAT
This sequence comes from Anomaloglossus baeobatrachus, assembly GCF_048569485.1. Classification (NCBI taxonomy): domain Eukaryota; kingdom Metazoa; phylum Chordata; class Amphibia; order Anura; family Aromobatidae; genus Anomaloglossus; species Anomaloglossus baeobatrachus. The sequence goes on from NC_134353.1 coordinate 362,673,913, forward strand.
GTGTCATCAGTTTTCTGTATTTAAAGGGAAGGTGCCATCAAAAACAATTTTTTTCAATAACAGAAATTATGTAAAGTGTAATTAATGTTTTATTTAAATATTATCCTTTGTTTTTAATTAGTCAAAATATAAAAAAATATTTTAAAAGTTAGATATTTTTCACTCTCAAACACTAGGGGGAGCAGCTGCTGAAATTCTAGTGTAAAACTAGGTCACATTACAACTGCAGTAAAAGTGGGTGGAATCTGATGTCATGTGTGTGATGTCATGTGTGTGATGTCATGTGTGTGATGTCATGTGTGTGATGTCATGTGTGTGGTCATGTGTGTGATGTCATGTGTGTGATGTCATGTGTATGATGTCATGTGTGTGATGTCATGTGTGTGATGTCATGTGTGAGATTTCATGTGTATGATGTCATGTGTGTGATGTCATGTGTGTGATGTCATGTGTGTGATGTCATGTGTGTGATGTCATGTGTATGATGTCATGTGTGTGATGTCATGTGTGTGATGTCATGTGTGTGATGTCATGTGTGAGATTTCATGTGTATGATGTCATGTGTGTGATGTCATGTGTGTGATGTCATGTGTGAGATTTCATGTGTATGATGTCATGTGTGTGATGTCATGTGTGTGGTCATGTGTGTGGTCATGTGTGTGATGTCGTGTGTGATGTCATGTGTGTGATGTCATGTGTGTGATGTCATGTGTATGATGTCATGTGTGTGATGTCATGTGTGTGATGTCATGTGTGTGATGTCATGTGTGAGATTTCATGTGTGTGATGTCATGTGTGTGATGTCATGTGTGTGATGTCACGTGTGTGATGTCGTGTGTGATGTCATGTGTATGATGTCATGTGTGTGAAGTCATGTGTGTGATGTCACGTGTGTGATGTCATGTGTGTGATGTCATGTGTGTGATGTCATGTGTGTGATGTCACGTGTGTGATGTCGTGTGTGATGTCATGTGTATGATGTCATGTGTGTGAAGTCATGTGTGTGATGTCACGTGTGTGATGTCATGTGTGTGATGTCATGTGTGTGATGTCATGTGTGTGATGTCACGTGTGTGATGTCGTGTGTGATGTCATGTGTATGATGTCATGTGTGTGATGTCATGTGTGTGATGTCTCCAATTTTGGGTGTTTCTAAAAGGATTAGGGAAGATGAAGTTTAGGGACACAGCACCGAGCCATTTTGTTGGTGACTGCAGAGATCCTGAACTGTGGAAAGTGTCAGCGAGTTGGCATACTGCTCCACTGTATACTGTGCCCTATATATTTTGACCCCATATTGCTGTGTCCCATATACAGTGCCACCATAATACTGTGCCGCCATGTTGCTGCCCACCATATTTCTGTGCCACCATATACTGTGCCCCCAAATACTATGTCACCATATTTTTGTGGCGCCATATATTGTGCTGCCATATTGCTGTGCCCCATATACTGTAACACCATATGCTGTGCCACCCTATTGCTGTGCCTCATATACTGTGCTGCCATATGCAGGCAGAGAAACGCGTCGAGGCGGTGTGGTGCGGTATGTGATTGTCATTTTGTATAGTGTGGTCACTGTACATCTGCTTTGTTTGTTGATCAGCATCTATCAAGACTGCCAGTCTTCTTCTATGACTATTATGGATGTCATATTGTATAGTGTGATCACTGTAAAATTGTTTTGCTTTTTTGCTCAGCATCTAGTAAGATTGCTAGTTTAAATAAAATATCTGTCAATATTGGTCGTGATATTAGTTGTCAGTGCATGGTCATATATTAATAGGCGTAACACAGTCCTTTATGATAGGGTCAGACAAGGGTGAGTGAGGGAGAGTCGATGTGGAACGGGGTCACCATGTAAATTAGGGTGTCATACCCTCCGTTGACAGGTAGGGGTCAGATTCAGTTATTGAAATAGGGCTATCAGGCTGACCTCTCCAGATATAAAGAGATAATTATCTCTGTGATATCCTCACCCCCTTTACTTAGTATTTGTTTGTGTGGGTGTTCCACCTGGGCAGTTTTTAATAATTAGTATGGAATAAAGATATTTTTGAAAGGGATTTGGTAAATTCACATTAATTAGTTTTTGGACATTCCCAATACTATTTGGAATTGGTAAGCCATATGTTGTGCACCCATATTGACGTACAGCCTTATTCTGTGCTGCCATATACTGTGACGCCATATACTGTGCTGCCATATTGCTCTTCCGCCATGTACTGTGCTGCCATATACTGTGCACCCATATTGATGTGCAGCCTTATGCTGTGATGCCATATACTGTGACGCCATATACTTTGCCACCACATTGTTGTGCCACCATATTGCTGTGGCTCCATATACTGTGCCGCCATATTACTGTGCCTCCATATTGTTGTGCCGCATATACTGTGCAGCCATATTGCTGTGCCCCCATATTGCTGTGCCGCATACACTGTGCAGCCATATTGTGGTGCCGCATATACTGTGCAGCCATATTACTGTGCCCCCATATTGCTGTGCCGCATATACTGTGCAGCCATATTGCTGTGCCCCCATATTGCTGTGCCGCATATACTGTGCAGCCATATTACTGTGCCCCCATATTGTTGTGCCGCATATACTGTGCAGCCATATTACTGTGCCTCCATATTGTTGTGCCGCATATACTGTGCCCCCATATTGCTGTGCCGCATATACTGTGCAGCCATATTGCTGTGCCCCCATATTGCTGTGCCGCATACACTGTGCAGCCATATTGTTGTGCCCCATATACTGTGCAGCCATATTGTTATGCTGCCATATGCTTTGCAGTCATATTGATGTGCAGCCTTATTTTTAGCCGCCATATTTCTGTGCTGCCAAATACTGTGACGCTATGTACCGTGCTACCATATTGCTGTGCCTCATACACTGTAATGCCATATTGCTGTGCCACCATATACTGTGCCGCTAGATTGCTCTGGCACCATATACTGTGCTGCCAAATTGCCGTACCACAATAATACTGTGCCACCATATTGCTGTGCCCCAATATACTGTGCCCCATATTGCTGTGCCCCCATATTGCTGTGCCCTATATAATGTGCCATCATATTGCCGTGATCCAATATTGTTTTGCCCCATGTACCGTGCAGTAATATTGCTGTGCCGCCGTATTACTGTGCTGTCATATTGTTGTGCCCCTATATACTGTGCCACAATATGGCTGTCTTGCCATATTGCTGTGCCGCCATACTGTTGTGCTGCCACATGTTGTGCCTCCCTATTGCTGTCCCAATATATTGCTGTCCCCCATAAACTGTGCCCCATATGCTGTGCTACCACATTGCTGTGCCCCCATATTGCTGTGCTGCATATACTGTGCAGCCATATTGCTGTGCCGCCATATTGCTGTGCCCCCATATTGCTGTGCCACATATACTGTGCAGCCTTATTCTGAGCCACCATATTACTGTGCCACCATATACTGTGACGCTATATACTGTACTGCCATATTGCTGTGCCCCATATACTGTGCCACCATATTGCTGTGCCTCATATACTGTAACGCCATATTGCTGTGCAACCATATTGTTGTGCCCCATATACTGTGCTGACAAATTTCTGTACCACAATATTGCTGTGCCAACATATTGCTGTGCCCCAATATTCTGTGCCCATATGCTGTGCCACCATATTGCTGTGCCTCCCTATTGCTGTCCCAATATATTGCTGTCCCCCATAACCTGTGCCCCATATGCTATGCCATTATATTGCTGTGCCCCATATACTGTGCCATCATATTACTGTGCCCCCATATTGTTTTGCCCCATATACTGTGCTGCAATATTGCTGTGCTGCCGTATTACTGTGCTATCATATTGTTGTGCCCCCATATACTGCGTCACCATATTACTCTGCTGCCATATTTTGTGCCGCCATATTGCTGTGCTGCCATATGCTGTGCAGCCATATACTGTGCCGCCATATACTGTGCCACTTTATGCTGTGCCGCCATATGATGTGATGCCATATTGCTGTGGTGCCATATATTGTGCCGCCATATTGCTGTGCCCCCATATAGGGTGCTGCCATATGCTGTGCTGCCATATTGCTTTGCCCCAACATACTGTATTGCTGAGGGGTCATAACCTGTACTGCTATATTGTGGTGCCACCCTATACTGTGCCCCCAAATACTATGCCACAATATTGTTGTGGCGCTAAATATTGTGCTGCCATATTGCTGTGCCGCCATATACTGTGCCGACATATGCTGTGCCGCCATATTGCTGTGCCGCCAAATTGCTGTGCCCCATATATTGCACTACCATATTTCTGTGCCACCATATTGCTATGCCCCATATACTGTGCTGCCATATACTGTGCCGCCACATTGCTGTGCTGCCATAAAGTGTGCAGCCATATTGCTGTGCAGCCTTATTGTGTGCCGCCATGTTGCTGTGCTGCATATGCTGTGCCACCCTATTGCTGTGGTGCCATATACTGTGCCACCATATTGGTGTGCCCCATATACTGTGCTACCATATTGCTGTGGCACCATATTGCAATATACTGTGCTGCCATATTGCTGTGCCACCATATATTGTGCCACCATATACTGTGCCGCCATATTGCTGTGCAGCCATATTGCTGTGCCCCATATACTGTGCCACCATATTACTGTATTGCCTTATTCTGTGCCACCATATTGCTGTGTTGCCATATATTGTGCTGCTATTTGCTGTGCTGCCATTTGCTGTGCTGCTATATACTGTGCCGTCATATGCTGTGCCGCCATGTTGCTATGCCGCCATATACTGTGCCGCCATATATTTTTCCGCCATATTGCTGTGCCACTATATTGCTGTGTCACAATATTGTTGTGCCCCAGTATACTGTTCCCCATATATAGTGCCGCCATTTTATGGTGTCCCAATATACTGTGCCCCATATACTGTGCAGCCAAATGCTGTACTGCCATATTGCTGTACAACCATATTGCTGTGCCACCATATTGCTGTGCCCCATATACTGTGCCGCAATATTGCTGTGCCGCCATATACTGTACAGCCTTATTTTTGTGCCGCCATAGGCTAAGCAGCCATATGTTGTGTAACCATATCGCGGTTCCCCGTATACTGTGCCATCATATTGCTGTGCCGCCATATACTGTGCCACCATATACTGTGCCACATATTGCTGTGACAAAAATACTGTGCCACCATATTTCTGTGGTGCCATATTGCCTTGCCCCATATGCTGTGCCACCATAATGCAGTGGCACCATATACTGTGCCACCATATTTCTGTGGTGTCATATTGCCTTGCCCCATATGCTGTGCCACCATAATGCAGTGGCACCATATACTGTGCCACCATATTGCTGTGCCACTATATTGCTGTGCCCCATATACTGTGATGCCATTTTTCTGTGCAATCATATTGATGTGCCACCATATTGCTGTTCCACCATATAGTGTGCCGCCATATTCCTGCGCCACTATTTTGCGGTGCCCCATATACTGTGATGCCATTTTGCTGTGCAATTATATTGCAGTGCCCCACATACTCTGCCGCCGTATTGCTATGCTGCCATATTGCTATGCCGCCATAATCTTTGCCGCCATATTGCTGTGCCGTCATAAAATGTGCTGCCATATACTGTGCTGCAATATACTGTGCCGCCATGTACTGTGCCGCCAAATGCTGTGTAACCATATTGCTGTGCCTCATATACTGTGCCACCATATTGTTGTACCGCCATATACTGCGCCGCCATATACTGTGCCACAATCTTGCTGTGCCATCATATTGCTGTGGCTCAACATACAGTGCCGCTGTGCCACCATATTGCTGTTTCCCTTATATTGCTGTGCCCAAAATTCTGTACCACCATACTTCTGTGATGCCATATACTGTTCCGCCATATTGCCTTGCCCCATATGCTGCGCCACCATAATGCTGTGTCGCCATATACTAGGCCACCATATTTTTGTGCCAATATATTGCCGTGCCCCATATACTGTGACGCCATTTTTCTGTGCAACCATATTGATGTGCCACCATATTGCTGTGCCTTCATATACTGTGCCACCATATTGCTGTGCCACCATATTGCTGTGGTGCATATGCTGTGCCACCCTATTGCTGTGAAGCCATATACTGGGCCACCATATTGCTGTACCCCATATATTGTACAAGCATATTGCTGTGCCATATACTGTAATGCCATCTTGCTGTGCAACCATATTGCTGTGCCCCATATACTGTGCCGCCATATTACTGCATTGCCATATTCTGTTCCAGCATATTGCTATGTTGCCATATACTGTGCTGGTATTTGCTGTGCCACCATATTGTTGTGCCACCATATAGTGTGCCGCCATATTCCTGTGCCACTATTTTGCGGCGGCCCGTATACTGTGACACCATTTTGCCTTGCAACCATATTGTTATGCCCCATATACTGTGCTGCCATATTGCAATTCCGCCATATTGCTGTGTCGCCTTAATGCTGTGCCAACATAAACTGTTCCACCATATTGCTGTGGTGCCATTTATTGTGCCACCATATTGCTGTGCCAACATATTGCTGTGCCCCATATACTGTGCCACCATATTGCTGTGACACAATATACTATGCCGCCATATTTTGGTGTTGCCATATACTGTGCCGCCATATGCAGTGCCGCCATTTTGCTGTGCAACTATATTGCTGTGCCGCCATATTGCTGTGCCGCCATATTCTGTGCCGCCTTATTGCTTTGCTGCCATATACTTTGCCACCGTATTGTACCACCATATATGTGCTGCCTATTGCTATGTTACCATATTGCTGTGCCCCATATACTGTGCGCCATATTGCTGTGCAGCCATATTCTCAGCTGCCATATTGCTGTGCCGCCATATACTGTGCTGCCATATTGCTGTGACACCATATACTGTGGCGCCATACTGCTGTGCCACCATATTGCTGAGCCCATATACTGTGCCGCAATATGCTGTGTAGCCATACTGCTGTGCCCCATATACTGTGCTGCCATATTGCTGTGCCACCTTATTCTGTGCCACCATATTGCTGTGCCTACATGTACAGTTCTTGAGGGTATACCGGCAGCATTGGAGTTGGGGGACAGACAGTTCTGGGGGGTATACAGGCAGCATTGGAGTTGAGGGACAGACAGTTCTGGGGGGTATACAGGCAGCATTGGAGTTGGGGGACAGACAGTTCTGGGGGGTATACAGGCAGCATTGGAGTTGGGGGACAGACAGTTCTGGCGGTATACAGCCACCGCTGGGGTTTTAGTGACAGTTCTGAAGGGTATACAGGCAGCACTGATGTTGGGGGTCAGACAGTTCTAGGAGTATACAGGCAGCACTGATGTTGGGGGACAGACAGTTCTGGGGGTATACAGGCAGCACTGGGTTTGGGGGGACAGACAGTTCTGGGGGTATACAGGCAGCACTGGGTTTGGGGGGACAGACAGTTCTGGGGGGTATACAGGCAGCAGTGGGGTTGGGGGAAAAGACAGTTCTGGGAAATATACAGGCAGCACTGTGATTGGGGGGACAAAGAGTTCTTCTGGGGAGTATACAGGCAGCACTGGGGTTGGGGGAAAGACAGTTCTGGGGGTTATACAGGGAGCACTGGCTTTGAGGGGACAGACAGTTCTGGGGGGTATACAGGCAGCAGTGGGGTATGGGGACAGACAGTTCTGGGGGGTATACAGGCAGCGCTGGGGTTTGGGGGACAGACAGTTCTGGGGGTATACAGGCAGCGCTGGGGTTTGGGGGACAGACAGTTCTGGGGGTATACAGGCAGCAGTGGGGTATGGGGACAGACAGTTCTGGGGGGTATACAGGCAGCGCTGGGGTTTGGGGGACAGACAGTTCTGGGGGGTATACAGGTAGCGCTGGGGTTTGGGGGACAGACAGTTCTGGGGGTATACAGGCAGCACTGCTGTTGTGGGGACAGGCTGTTTTCAGGGGTATACAGGTAGCACTTGGGTGTGGAGAACAGACAGTTCTGGGGGGTATACAGGCAGCACTGGGGTTGGGGGAAAGAGTTCTGGGGGTTATACAGGCAGCACTGCATTTTGGGGGACAGACAGTTCTGGGGGGTATACAGGCAGCACTGCGTTTTAGGGGACAGACAGTTCTGGGGGGTATACAGGTAGCGCTGGGGTTTGGGGGACAGACAGTTCTGGGGGGTATACAGGCAGCACTGCGTTTTGGGGGACAGACCGTTCTGGGGGGTATACAGGCAGCGCTGGGGTTTGGGGGACAGACAGTTCTGGGGGGTATACAGGCAGCGCTGGGGTTTGGGGGACAGACAGTTCTGGGGGTATACAGGCAGCACTGCTGTTGTGGGGACAGACAGTTCTGGGGGTATACAGGCAGCACTGCGTTTTGGGGGACAGACAGTTCTGGGGGGTATACAGGCAGCACTGCGTTTTGGGGGACAGACCGTTCTGGGGGGTATACAGGCAGCGCTGGGGTTTGGGGGACAGACAGTTCTGGGGGGTATACAGGCTGCGCTGGGGTTTGGGGGACAGACAGTTCTGGGGGTATACAGGCAGCACTGCTGTTGTGGGGACAGGCTGTTTTCAGGGGTATACAGGTAGCACTGGGGTGTGGAGAACAGAGAGTTCTGGGGGGTATACAGGCAGCGCTGGGGTTTGGGGGACAGACAGTTCTGGGGGTATACAGGCAGCACTGCTGTTGTGGGGACAGGCTGTTTTCAGGGGTATACAGGTAGCACTGGGGTGTGGAGAACAGAGAGTTCTGGGGGGTATACAGGCAGCGCTGGGGTTTGGGGGACAGGCAGTTCTGGGGGGTATACAGGCAGCACTGGGGTTGGGGGAAAGAGTTCTGGGGGTTATACAGGCAGCACTGCATTTTGGGGGACAGACAGTTCTGGGGGGTATACAGGCAGCACTGCGTTTTAGGGGACAGACAGTTCTGGGGGGTATACAGGTAGCGCTGGGGTTTGGGGGACAGACAGTTCTGGGGGGTATACAGGCAGCACTGCGTTTTGGGGGACAGACCGTTCTGGGGGGTATACAGGCAGCGCTGGGGTTTGGGGGACAGACAGTTCTGGGGGGTATACAGGCAGCGCTGGGGTTTGGGGGACAGACAGTTCTGGGGGTATACAGGCAGCACTGCTGTTGTGGGGACAGACAGTTCTGGGGGGTATACAGGCAGCACTGCGTTTTGGGGGACAGACAGTTCTGGGGGGTATACAGGCAGCACTGCGTTTTGGGGGACAGACCGTTCTGGGGGGTATACAGGCAGCGCTGGGGTTTGGGGGACAGACAGTTCTGGGGGGTATACAATCAGCGCTGGGGTTTGGGGGACAGACAGTTCTGGGGGTATACAGGCAGCACTGCTGTTGTGGGGACAGGCTGTTTTCAGGGGTATACAGGTAGCACTGGGGTGTGGAGAACAGAGAGTTCTGGGGGGTATACAGGCAGCGCTGGGGTTTGGGGGACAGGCAGTTCTGGGGGGTACACAGGCAGCACTGCAGTTAGGACAGACAGCTAGGCAGGATGTTGGTGCTTTGGCTCCTCTCCATCTGTGGGATGGGAGCTCAGTACACTTGCACGCTAGTTCTGCCTACAGATAAACTTGTCCTGGATGCAGCGTTCAGTTGAGAACGCTACGTGCAAGTGTGCATTTAACTGCTGGCAGCCAGGAAATTGTGGCTACTAGCCAGAACACTGCGGTTCCCAGAACTCGGTCCAGGGGTCGCAGGATATATCACCGCCCCCCCCCCCCCGCCTCCGGCGGTCAAGGGCCACGGCAGTTGCCCGGGTGCGCTGGGGGCTGACACCACCCTGCCTGTCAGCCCTGTGTCACCGCTCGACTACTAGCACTGAGCACAGAGTCAGAGGCAGCGGCATGTCAGAGACCATTTGCCCGCGTCCATATCATATGAACAACAAGCATAACTTTGTATACCCTATGTAACTGGGGAGAGATCAGGTGTATGCCGCGCTATCACCAGAAAACAAGATGTTGATTATTTCATCTGTTTATTCTTTTTTTCAGGTCGATGCGTTTCAGAGAACTCTGTCTCTCTCTATTCATCTGTCTGAGACTGGTGATTTTTCCTTGGTGTCCTGATGAAGGAGACAAAGTTCTCTGAAACGCGTCGACTTGAATAAAAGAATAAAGAGATAAAATAATCAACATCTGGTTTCCTGGTGATAGCGCAGCATGCACCCAATCTCTGTCCCTTTACATCTGACTCAGCATTCCAGGGCTGTGGCTGTCGCCATTTTTATCTGCATTCAGGAGTAGTGACTGGCACAACCCTAATAGGTGAGTGAAGTTTCCAATTTCTATCTTGGTAAGACCCTATTCTGTGCTTCTATCCATAGTAATTCCTATTGTATACCCTATAAAAGAGATAGATACTGTATGCCAGGCAGAGGTGTATCTAGGCTTTCTGGCACCCGGGGCAAGAATCCTGTTTTGCGCCCCTCCCCCCCGGCCCGCAGTTTGGGTGGTTGTCATGTGGCCGCTCATTCATATATGATTTGCACATTTGGTCATGTGCAGACGAGCTGCTCTTCCTAAGGCCTAGCACACACAAGGAGAAAAAAAAAACGGAGCGAGTGGAATGCAATAAAATCGCATTGTACTTGGACCAATATTACTCTATGTGTCCGCTCCCATAAGCAATTGATTTCTCAGCCCTAATCGGACCGAGAAAACAGTCGCAGCACGCTGTGAGTGTAATGTGAGCCTGTTTTACTCGCATCCATACAAGTCTATGGGGCAAGGGAAATATCGCACTGCACTTGCTTTACCCCGGTGTACTGCAACTGCTGTGCGATTCTCTCATCAGCCAGCAATGGAGGAGTGCGGGAGAAAAATTCTGGCCCTTCCCTCTGCAGCGCCGGCCCTCCCCACTGCAGCTGTGGTCTGATCATACAATCGAACCACAGTCGCATGACCCTCAGCTCCCGCTGTGCTGCGAGCGTTACCCGAGTGTCATGTGAGGACTCGCAGTAATCCCCATGTGGCTTCAGCCTAACTCTCTCAATCTTCACTGAAAAACAGAAGTAAAAAGAGACGCTAATTGTCACATGACTAATTATGAGACTTACATATGAGTGGTGCAGCAATGTGATGACTGCTGGAAACAGCAAGCGGAGCTGAATCCTGACAGTGAGTATATTATACGTTGTTAGCATTGGGCTACAAAGCTTAATTTTAATTTTTTATGATGAAAGTCTGGAGTCACTATAGGTGACTGCAAGCTTCTGAATTCTCACAATGCATGCTCTGCACACTTTTAGGATTCTCCCATGCCAGTGGCAAGAGTGGAGGGTCATGTGAGCACAATTATGCCAAGAGCTGCATATCCGCCTCATTGATTAGCATGGGAACAGATGTACAGTACCTGGCCATTATCAGAAGACAGAGCAGATCTGGAATTGAGCCTTCTAGCCGTCTGCTGCTGTCGTCGATATTTAAAGGGAACCTGTCAGGTGCAATATGCAGTGAGAACCACGAGCAGTTCTGGGTGCTTATTGCTAATCCCTACCTAACTGTCCCTGTATACACTAGCATAGATAAAGGGATCTTTAGAAAAAGTATTTCTAAAGATGTTTTATCGTATGCGATGCTGCCATCGCACCTGGCGCTGGATTTCGGCTCAGTGTGCAGGACCCCGGAGTTTGGGTCATGTGCACTATGAAGCCGGGTGTACGCATCCTGGCTTTAAACTGAAGTAGAGATGGGCAATGAGCCCCATAGGGGTGAATGAGCCCCATGGCTATCGGGAGGGTATAGGGTAGGAAGGGGTTAACCTTGGTGGGTAATAGGGCTGTGTAAGGGATTAGGGGATTGGTGGTTTTGGTGAGCGGCGAGGATTGGGCCAGAGGTCATGAGGGGTGGGGGAAAAGGGGGGTTTAATAAGGGGGCAGTTAGGTTTGGTACCTCCTCTTTGCCGTTGGTGCCATCGCAGTGTGGTCAGCATCGCCGGTTCCAGAATGGCTGACCTAGCTGCGCTGCTGGAATGGGTCCGTGGAGCCTCTGAAGTTCTGGGAGTGGATGTGGTGCGGGAGCAGCTGCGTGCGGCCTGTGGAGATGGAGCGATGGTGCCTGCTGCTGTGGCTGCTGCTGCAGCACCCGGACCTGTGCTGCGCGCTCGGCGGTCGCGGCCACCAGAGCGTTACTCCCCCAGCGGGGGGAGGGAAGTGAGATCCAGGAAACCCCTTAGGGGACCCTCCGGGGCAGGGGAGCCCTCATCAGCCATCAGGAGCTTCACCGGCCTCCGGGAGGAATCCGCATCGGAGATCCCGCGGGTCGGAGGTGGGCGGAGCTTATGCGAGGCCTACTTCCGGTCCGTGGCCTGCTAGGCCCCGGACCAGATTAACAGCAGCTACCGGTGATGTGCCAGACGGGGGCAGAGCTCTGCAGGATGGTATGGCAGTGGGGACTCCCTGCAGACGGCAGGGGAGGCGCCCGGATAGTGCAGCACGGGAGCTGCGGATCACAAGACAAGGGGCTGCGGAGGATGGGTCTGGCAACCGGCAGGGCCACAGCGGGCAGGCAGTGATGACGGTCCCTCCCAGCGTGGATCGTGCTGGGGGGAGGACTCAGCATCCATCAGAGGGCGGACGGCCTTCCTGCAGTCAGTAAAATAGTGATAATTCTGGCACACTGAAGTAATTCAAGACATATGAGACCTTTCTTTTGAATTTATTAGTGCAAAAAGTTGAGGATAATTCATCCAACGTTTCGACCGTATCCTATGGCCGTTATCAAGGACAAAATTATCTCACGTACTTATCAGTCGAAAATGAGAAAGATGGCTGAGACCTTTATTGCATGGGAGTAGCGCAAGTTTATAGTTGTTTCTGGTTTATTGGGCAGAAACTGTAACAAGAGACACTGGTGGGAGTAATGTGATTCCCACACTAAGTGATTCTTGGTTAACTCCAAGTAAACAAATGCTTATTGCAGTGTTTCTGGACAATAGTTATCAGGTACTGCTATCATAGGAAATAGAGACTTCCTTCCTGCAGTCGGCAGGGAGGGAGACCAGTGGGGATGGCAGGTGGAGCCGCTGTGCAGCAGTCGGCCTCGGGATCATCGTCGGTGGATGGCGGCAGGATGGCGGCAGGACGCCGCGTCGGGCGACACGGAAAAGGTCCAGCAGGAGGCGTTTGGAGGAGCAGGGTGCGGTGACCGTGGGGGTCGACAGCCGCCAATTGCAGGCTGTCCCTTTGCTGGTCCCCCCTGAGGTCCTCAGCGGTGATTCGGACTCCGGCGACGAGGATGGAGGCGACAACGCGGCAGGATGGATGGAGCGTCGGGGGAATCGTGATACGGCTGTTCCGGATCCAATTCAGAGGTAGCCTGGTGAGCGACCGACGAGTATGTTTAATGTTGCGGGTAGTGCGGGGGGTGGGCGTCTTCTGTGTCTGTGAGTGGGCAGGGCTCGGGGGTTGGTGAGCCGTCGGCATTACCGGGGTCGGAGTTTTGGGCCCAGTTATTAGGGGTGCTGCGGGGACTGTCGGCTGAGCGAGCAGGTATGAGTGGGTCTGGTTCTCCGGCGGGGGCTTGGGTGGGTCCCTCGGGTGTCATGCAGCCGGTGGTGGCGGCGCAGAGTGTTGCTACGCAGGGAGCTACAGTGACGGCGGAAGCAGGGCAGGCGGCAGGAGTTGCGACCGGGTCGGATGCGGTAAAGGACGGGAAAAAGGAAAAGGAGAAAGAGGATGAGGTGGTGCGGCTAGATGATAGGGCGCGGAGCGAGGTATACGTTTGCTTCGAGAGTCCGTTAGGGGTGCATTTGAAAAAGGAGGTGAGGGAGAAAATATGGAAGGGGGAGTATGTGGAAATTTTTTCCCTGCTTCCCCTTGAGAAGTTTAACTTGGATAAGGTGAAGCCAAGCGATTCAAAAAAGGAGAAGGAAGATGAGGAAAAGAGGAGGTATAGGCTTATTCCCAGGACATTTACCAACTGGTTGCAGGCCTTTGCGATCCTAGCCAGTGTCATTGGGGAAAAAGAGCCGGAACATTGTTCCGCCCTTTTCGGCTACATGGATTCGATTGGGGAGGCGTATAGAGTGTACGGGGGTTTAGGGTGGCTGAGGTACGACGAGCAGTTTCGGCAATGGAAGGCTCTGCGGGCCGGAATTAGATGGGACCACAAGGACATCTCCTTGTGGATGAGGTTAATGACAGCCCCGGCCCAGCCCTTTCGGGGGGCTGCCGGGGGTTCGAGTACAAGCAGCGGGTCCTTGGCGGGTCAGAGAAAAGGAGCCTGCTGGCAATTCAATGAGGGACAGTGTAAATTCGGGGCCTCGTGCCGTTTCAAGCACGAGTGTTCCGGATGTGGAGGTTCCCATCCTTTGTCCCGGTGCTTTAAGAAAGGAAAGGGTAAGCCCAGGGAGGGGGCTGGAAAAAGGGAGGACGCCGGTGAAGGTAGAGGCGATGCTTCCCTATTTAAATAGGTATCCGGACGTTTGGGCGGCCGAGTTATTGAGGAAGGGTTTTTCTGAGGGTTTTCGGATTCCGTTCGAATCTGGGGCCCCAGTGTTTCGCCCGGGTAACTTGAGGTCCGCAAGGGAACGCCCAGAGGTGGTGAAAGAGAAGCTTGACAAGGAGGTAGAATTAGGGAGGATGGCGGGCCCATTTCGAGATCCACCTTTTTCCAATCTTCGAATTTCGCCATTGGGGGTGGTTCCCAAGAAACAGCCAAAGAAATTTCGGCTCATACATCATTTCTCTTACCCGGCCGGGTTGTCGGTGAATGATGGGATATCACCAGAGTTGTCAGCGGTTTGTTATGTTTCTTTTGACAGAGCTTTGGATTTGGTGCGGGCGGCCGGGCGTGGGGCCCTGATGGCAAAAGCGAATGTGGAAGCAGCTTTTCGCTTGCTCCCTGTGCATCCAGACAGTTTGCATCTGTTGGGATGTATGTGGGAGGGGGAGTATTATGTGGATCGTTGCCTGCCCAAGGGATGTTCTATTTCTTGTGCTTATTTCGAGGCATTTAGTTCTTTTGTGGAATGGGTAGTACGGGACATGGCGGGGGTTCACTCCGTGATCCATTACTTGGACGATTTCCTTTGTGTTGGGCCGGCAAGGTCTTCAGTTTGTTCATTGTTGTTGTTTACGTTACAGCGGATAGCGCAGAGTTTGGGAATTCCTTTGGCAAAAGAGAAAACTGAAGGGCCAGTGACGGCCTTATGTTTTTTAGGCATAGAAATTGACACGATGGCAATGGAATGCCGTTTGCCGGAAGGGAAGTTGGTGGATTTAAAAGCGTCAGTGCGTTCATTATACCAGGCTAAAAAAGTGAGGCTGAGAGAGTTGCAGTCAGTTTTGGGTAAATTGAATTTCGCCTGTCGCATCATGCCGATGGGGTGCATATTTAATAGGAGATTGGTGAGTGTGACTGCTGGGGTGACAGCGCCGAATCATTTTGTCAGAGTGACGAAGGTGATGAAAGGGGATTTGCTGGTTTGGGATTCCTTTTTAGACAGGTATAATGACAGGACTTTGTGGATGAGCAAGGCAATGTCCAACAGTCAGATAGAGCTGTTCACGGATGCGGCAGGGGCGACGGGTTTTGGAGCAATTTTCCAGACCCATTGGTGCGTGGAACAGTGGCCACAAACATGGAGGGAGAAGGGGCTGGTAAGAAATTTGGCGTTGCTCGAACTGTTCCCGATCATAGTGGCGCTCGAGCTGTGGGGCCCTGAATTTTCAGTGAAAAAGGTTTGCATGCATTGTGACAATATGGCGGTGGTTCATTCTATCAATTCGTTGTCAGCAAAATCTCCCCCGGTGGTGGGGTATTTGAGGCATCTGGTGCTCCGTTGCTTGGCGTTGAACATTTGTGTTGTAGCGAGGCATGTGCCGGGGGTTCAAAATGAGGTGGCTGATGCGCTGTCTCGGTTTCAGTTTCGCAAGTTCAGAAGGTTGGTGCCAGGAGCAGACGACAATGGAGCACAATGTCCGGGATGGTTATGGGATCTAGCATTGGTGTAGCTTTGGAGGGCATTAGGAGATCGGTGTCTGAGGCTACTTGGTGCCGATACCAGGCTGTGTGGAACGAGTGGGAAGAGATAGGCAAGTTGGACTTCATGGAGCCGGGTTATAATGGCCGAGTGGTGGGGGTTTTGGCGGTGATTAGTGGCGATTTTTCAGCGGGACGGTCCGTATCGGTAATGAGTTACCGGTTGTCAGCCTTGGCCTTTTTATTCAAGCTGCAAGGAGTACGGGATGCCACGAAGGATTTTCTGGTGCGGCAGGCTATGAGGGGTTTTAGAAGAGGGGTGCGGTCGCGGGACACTAGGCGGCTTATATCGCTTCCATTGTTAGTGTGTTTAGTGGGGTGCTTGGGGGAAGTGTGTGCGTCCCTTTATGAACAGAGGTTGTTTGCGGTGGCATTTGTATTGGCCTTTTTCGGGGCCTTTCGGATTGGAGAGTTGGTTAGTCCGGCGAAGCATGTAGTAGGTGGGCTGTTATTGGGAGACGTAACGCTTGGAGTAGACCGAGTGGAATGTCGATTACGTTTTTCCAAAACGGATCAGGTGGGACGCGGGCGCCTGGTGGTTTTGTACGGGATACCTGGCCACCAATTGTGTCCGGTTGTGCAGGTAACAGAGTTTTTGAGGATACGGGGAGGTTATCCTAGGGTTTTCTTGAGGCACGTGGATGGATCTGCACTGTCTATATTCCAGTTCATTGCGGTTTTAAAAATTGTGTTGGCATGAGTGGGGGAGGTGCCAGGTGATTATGGGTCACACTCCTTTCGGATTGGGGCAGCAACAGAGGCGGCTCGGTGGGGTTTGAGCGATGATTGTATCCGGCGCATTGGGAGATGGGAGTCCTCCAGGTTCCGTTTGTACATAAAGCCGCACCTGGTGAGGGGTGACGGGGAGTGATTCGGCTGGTTTGGAAGTACGGCGGTTAATAGGTGTTTACTTTGAGAACTGTTTTTCCCCGTTCAGTTGCTGTTTATTCTTGGTTTTATATTTTTTAGGTGTGTGCCTGGTGTGGATTCTCGGGCATTCCTTTGTTCACTGGGGAGCGTTGCGGGCGGATGTGCGTCCCGACGGTCGGCAACTTCGAGTGGCGAGAACGGATGCACAGGTCAAATGGATCGGGATTCGGGGCATGACCTGGGGGAGAGTTCGGCCAGAGGTGGCTTACTATAGCAGGATCGACCAGGATCCCAATGTTCTCATTTTGCTTGTGGGTGGAAATGATCTAGGGGTGAGGACAGCGAGGGAATTGAAAAGGGACATTAAGCTGGATCTTCTTCACCTGTGGAGAGCATTCCCGGGTATTATCATAGTATGGTCGGATATTGTAGCTAGTGAGAACTGGCGTTTTGGGAGGTCGGTCGACCGTATTAACAGGGCACGTATTAAATTGAATAGGGCGATTGGCCGGTTTGTGGCGCGGAATGGGGGTTTGGTGGTGCGACATAGGGAATTGGAGGAGTCGGCAGGTCAATATTTGCGGAGAGATGGGGTGCATCTCACAGATATCGGCTTGGACTTGTGGATGCTTGGTTTGCGGGATGGTCTGGAGCAAGCCATGGGGGTGTGGGGGGCCCGGGCCACGTAAGGGGTCACGTGGCCGGTCTGTGGCGGGGGGATAGGTTCGTTCCTAGAGGCCGGGAGTACCGATAGTCGGTTGGGAGTATGAAGTCACTCAGGGGTAGTGGCTTCAGACAGGATTGGGAACTTGTGGGCGTAGGTCCTGCAGGTTCTGGGGAGGGGTATTTTAACGATGGAACGTTATTACCCCACACCTTGGGTCGGTTGGTCACGGCCGAGGTGGTCCTCTGGGCCGGTTGAGGGTTACGGCCGGGGAATAAGGATGATTGTTGGCTTCTTGGACGGACCTATCGGTTGTTTGTCGGTTGGGAGGGTATACATGTATCGGTTATGTTAAAAGAGGGTGGCATGTTGAGCCACAAGTTTGGTACATGTATACTGTTTAAATAAAAGCTGTGGCCATTCGCCCATAACAGTTGTTATGTCTTTATTTCAAGTAGAGTGATTAAGAGATGTGTTGTGTAGTGGAGACCCAATTATCCCTTTTAGATACGTCATGCACATGACTGAAACTCTGGGGTCATGTGCACTGAGCCGAAATCCAGCGTCAGGCGGCAACAGCAGTGGAGAGGTGAATGACATCATCCTCTGATGCCACATATTCATTAGTATGTTAGCACACCCACAGGGTCGTATTAACATGCTAATGGGGCTGACTAGCAAGGGAAGTAACGCCCTTGTGACTAGTCCCCTCACTCATTAGCATATCATAACAGATCTTTATAAATACTTTTTCTAAAGATCTCTTTATCTATACTAGTGTATACAGGGCCAGTTAGGCAGGGATTAGCAATATGCACCCACAACTGCTTGTGTTCTTGGGTGCATATTGCACCTGACAGGTTCCTTTAAAAACAGCCAATTGGCGAGAATGCCAGGTGCCGGATCCTGGCCAATCAGACACACTGGCCATATACAGCACCCAGCCATGATACACTGACTGTATACCGCACACAGCCATGACACACTGGCCATATACTGCACACAGCCATGACACACTGGACATATACTGCACACAGCCATGACACACTGGCCATATACTGCACACAGCCATGACACACTGGCCATATACTGCACACAGCCATGACACACTGGACATATACTGCACACAGCCATGACACACTGGCCATATACTGCACACAGCCATGATAC
This sequence comes from Anomaloglossus baeobatrachus, assembly GCF_048569485.1. NCBI lineage: Eukaryota > Metazoa > Chordata > Amphibia > Anura > Aromobatidae > Anomaloglossus > Anomaloglossus baeobatrachus. The sequence continues at coordinate 362,692,627 of NC_134353.1, forward strand.
ACTGGCCATATACTGCACACAGCCATGATACACTGACCGTATAAAGCACACAGGCATGATACACTGACCGTATACCGCACACAGCCATGATACACTGACCATATAACGCACACAGCCATGATACACTGACCATATACCGCACACAGCCATGACACACTGACCGTATAACGCACACAGCCATGATACACTGACTGTATACCACACACAGCCATGATACACTGGCCATATACCGCACACAGCTCTGACACACTGGCCGTATACGGTATACAGCCATGACACACTGGCCATATACTGTACACAGCCATGACACACTGGCTATATACCGCACACAACTCTGACACACTGGCAGTATACAGCACATTGTACTCACACAATGGGCGTATACTGCACACAGTCTTGACACACTGGTCATATTGTATACTGCACACGACACACACTGGCCATATACAATACACATGCATTGGACATACTGTATGCCATACACAGCACTCACACCTTGTACACAGCACTCACATATGCGACACGCTGTATACAGCACTCACATACTGTATACAGCACTCACATGCCGTACATAGCACTGACACCCTCTACACAGCACTCACATGCGACACCCTGTATACAGCACTCACATATCGTATACAGCACTTACATATCGTATACAGCACTCACACACGCGACATGCTGTATACAGCACTCACATACCGTATACAGCACTCTTACGGCATACCCAGCACTCACACCCTGTACACAGCACTCACATGCGACAGGCTGTATAGAGCACTCACATACCGTATAGAGCACTCACATGCCTTACACAGCACTCACACACGCGACATGCTGTATACAGCACTCACCCTTTATGCAGCACTCACAACCGATATACAGCACTCACACCTTCTATACAGCACTCACACACTGGACATATACAGCCCACATACACTGAACATTAAAGTCACTAATACATCAGATATATGGTGATATACTGTATATTAGACATACACACTTAGCTCAGATATAAATACCTTCTGCTTAATTGCCCCTGTAAGCTCAGGTGCAGCACAATTTCCTGATGAACACCCTCCTCCTGTAAGATGGAGGCAGCAGCCGGACACTAAGGGGTTACTGTGTGGCCAATCAGCGCTGGCTTGATTCTGCCCTTCTGTCTCCTCTGAGGAGCTAGAGCCGAGCACACAGGCCTAAATGCGCAGGATGGGAGGGTGAGAGGCTGAGCACATGGCATTATGCAGCACTGCCGTGCAGGCCCCTCCTCCATCATGCTGCAATCTGACAGGAGATGTGCAGGAGCTAGAGGCAGGGGGAGACCCCCCCTCAGTGATGTCTGCCAGCCCTGTTGTCACGCTCCCCGGCTCCCCGGCCACGCTCTCCGGCTCCCCTGCCTCGCTTCCCGGCTCCCCTGCCACGCTCCCCGGCTCCCCGGCCACGCTCTCCGGCTCCCCTGCCTCGCTTCCCAGCTCCCCTGCCACGCTCCCCGGCTCCCCGGCCACGCTTCCCGGCTCCTCTGCCAGGCGTTCCCCGCTCCACAGCCTCCATGCCCCATCACCTGCGGTCCCCAGGCAGCCTGGTCCCCGCTCCCGGCGCCCGTCGGCAACCCTGCTCCAGCCCGGCTCTCCTGCCTCCTGTTCACCGCTCCCTGCTCTGGCTTCTGGCATCCGGGCCCCGCGCATGCGCATTAGGGCGCGCGCGCGGTCATTGACCCTCTCTTAAAGGGCCAGTGTCCTCCAACAGGATATCGAAGAATCAGGTACAGGGTATATAGGGAGATCCTTTCCAAGTGGGCGGGGCCTGTTCTTCGTGTTTTGCTAAGCTAGGAGTCAGGTCTCCTTGTGTTTTGTGGTATACTTACCTATCTCTCTCCTAGAGCCGCTCCTGCCTCGCCAACCGGTTCTGACGATACCCGAACCCCGAACGGTGACGGTCTGCCATCCCGTCAAGTTCATACCATCTCCGATCCCTGTGGTGACCCGTCTTCTCGCTCCGTCAGTTCCAGACTCTGCCTGACGTCATCTCGGCCTCCGAACCTGAGCTCCGTCACCCGGACTACCTTCAGTGACTCCGTGGTCCCAGGGACTTCTACACTCCTCTGAACGGACTGTCCTGCTACCTGTAGTGCTCCGGCTACCGGGCACCTTGCCCTCGGTGAGGTGTTCAGCCCAGTGGATCCACCTCCTGGGTCTGCCCGTCCACCTGGCTCTAACACCTGTGTCACTGCACAGGTTGCACAAAGCTGCCGCCGGCCATGCAAATGATCACAGGGAGCCACGCGCCACACTTTCTCTGACTCCGGCTGTCAGCTTGATTGCTGGACTCAGAAAATAGCTGCTCCCACTACCGAGGGCGGAAAACACAGCCGCCGGGGAGACTCCCGGAGCGCTGCTTCAGGAAGCCTGACAGCGCCCCCCTCACAGCTGTGCCCGGGGCAGATGCCCCGCCAGCCCCCCCTAGATACGGCTCTGATGCCAGGATAAAAAAGCTCCATATAAGCACACCAAGTTTGTAATGTCTGTATGTAATTTGTATGACTTGAAACAAGCCCTTTGTTGGCTGAAACATTGTTTTTTGCACTTTGTCCTTTTGTATGCTGAAACAAAGATTTATAAATGGAGAGGAGCTTCTCGGTGCCTTGGGATTTTTAGGATTCTCTACAAAGTTGCAGCTGGTGGAGAGCTGCACCAAGCAGCACGAGTTGCAAAGTGGTGCATGAATCAACTGTGTAGTGTCAGATGGAATCAACCCCAGAGGTTAGTAATAGAGAGGGGTCTATCAGACATCCCTATTACTAAGCCAGTAACTAAAAAAAAACCGCAAAAATATTTTCACATGCTCCCCTAGTTTTCCTTGGTTCACCAATTTATGAAAACTAAAAAAAATCCCATGCAAGCCCGAAGTAGTCAGGGAATCTGTTGTATTCATGGGAATCCACTGTAGTTCACAAAGGGAAACCTGTAAAACATAAAAAGAGCAAAACAAAAACAAGTGACTGTCCCGTGTTCACCGTTTTATTAGAAAGTAAAAATCCCAAGTCTGATGTAGTCCAGCGGTTCCCATGACAATCCTCGATTACATAGATCAAACACTATGGAGGCTCAAAACAAAGCTCTATAGACTTTGAGTAGCAGCCACTCTCGGCTCCCACTTTGTTCCGTGAGACCCGATGATTATGATGTTCGATGACCCAAGTAACATCAATGTTCATCAGAATCGCTGGGTCACACAGAACACAGCATCACCTGGACAGTCGAATGAAGGGTGCCATTACTGACATCACCGCTAATCAGTATAGCTGGGTCTCATGGAGTGCAGAAAGTACACCCCTCAAAGATTTTACCAAGGGAAATAAACTGAGGATTTTTTTTACATAAATGTTGTTTTAGCCCTAATTTTTTCACTTTTGCAACAGGTAACATGAATTAATTGAACACGTATTTTGTTACCCACTTACTTCTGAACGTGCTGATACCCCACATGTAGTCAGAAAGTTCCATTTTGACAAACGGCCGGGCTCGGAAGGGAGTGACATTTCAATTTTTGAACACAAACTTAGCTAAAATAGATTTCGGGCATCATGTCACATTTCCACAGTTCTTGACCAAAATAGCTGAAACCCCCACAACTGACCCCAATTTGGAAACTGCACCCCCTAAACAATTTTTGAAATATTGAAATATGATGCAGATGTAATGTAAATATATGGGAAATGTTATATATTAACTATTAGTGTGATATAACTATCTAGTTTAAGGGTATAAAAATTAAGTTTGACAACTGCAACAGTGTCAAATGTTTTGACAAATTTTCAATATTTTCCTAAATAAACGGAAATCATATTGACATAAATTTACCACTTAGATGAAGGACAATGTGTCATGAAAAAAACAGAATCACTTGGATCCGTTGAAGCAGTGGTCAGAATTAGAAAATGAGGTTCGGTCATTAACGTACAATGGGGCTTGGTCCATAAGGGCTTAAAGATATTAACCCAATAACAACATGGAACACAAATTCAAATATTAAGTTACAGCTAAACTACTGGACCAAATTACACAAAATTTGCCGCATAGATAAATCTGGCGCTTCAGAAGCTTTTCAACTGGGTTCAGTTCTCTAAGACCGGCCATTTCTGAGATTGTTGCAAAAATATCAGAATACAAAAGTTAATTTACAGCCAAAAAATTGGTCCAATCTTCCCCAAATTTCCTAGACATAGAAATTATAAGTCAGATGCCGCCCTGAGTTGTCTGCAGATGACAGGCGCTGATTATGAAGAATATGAATGCGTCATGGGGCAGTTTAATATATGTATATACTGTATACATACAGTATATATATATATATATATATATATATATATATACATATAGTATATACTGTTATAGAATAATAAATGTATGTCATTGTCCAGTGTAATCAGAGCCTATGAGTGTGTGATGTACAATGTAATGAAATGTTTCATAGGCTTTATACACTTTTCTGTTTTCCTATTACAGCCAGCAGACAGGAACAACCAATGTAAGTATTGTCATTCTCACAACCAGTTATAGATAAATTCTCAGACCATAGTAATAAATAAAAGAGTTGATCCAGCTGAGTGCTAACGGTGATTTATTTTTACATAATCAGACAGTGCACAGACGTTAACGCATTTCTTGAAGCCCTTAATCATAACCTATGATTAAGAGAGTCAAGCCAGAAACGCGTTAACGTCTGGGCACTGTCTGATTATGCACAAAGAAATCACCGTTATCACTTAGCTGGATCAACTCTTTTGTTTATTGCTGTGCGGCCAGGGCAGGGCCAGTGTCCCGAGACTGAGGAACGGTGAGGTCAGGTGGCGGTGAGCTGGATTATCTCAGACTATAGTACTGTGAAAAATACATAGAAAGACTGAAGAACACAAATTCATCCCATTATACCTTGTAGTAATACTGATCCAACAAGTCTTCACAATCACTCTTCTAGATTGCCCCACAGCTCCTAAACCGTGTGATGGCGCCACACTCTCACTCAGTATAACGATTCTACATCTCGTAAACTGTGTAATAGCACCACATACCCTCTCTCAGTATAATGCCCCACAGCTCCTAAACCGTGTGACAGCGCCACAGATCCTCAGTGTATAATGCTCCCACAGCTCCTAAACCGTGTGATAGCGCCACAGATCCTCAGTGTATAATGCTCCCACAGCTCCTAAACCGTGTGATAGCGCCACACAGGGGTGGGATTCAAATTTTTAACATGTTCTCTGTAAACCCCGCCCATTTGAAAACCACACCCATTTTGTAACCACACCCATTTTGTTAGCCACGCCCATTTTCACGCACTTTCCTCAACCAAAAAATACAAGTAATTTAAAGTAATATCTCCTTCCCCTTCTTCCCCTCCTATACCTTCATTCTCCTGTCCAGCACCAGTTGTTACCCGTCACTGTCAGTCATATTGTATTAAATGATTTTTCTACAGTTTTTAAAAATTATTACTAAAGGAGCCATGCTTCCCCATACAGATCTCATCCCATGTGGTCTCTTTCCCCTGCAGATCTCATCCCATTATGGCCTCTTTCCCTTGCAGATCCCATCCCATTATGGCCTCTTTCCCCAGCAGATCTCATCCCATGTGCTCCTTTTCCCCTGCAGATCCTGTACCATATGGCTCCTTTTCCCATATAGCTCCCATCTTACGTGGCCCCTCTCCCCATATAGCTCCCATTTTATGTGGCCTCTCCCCATATAGCTCCCATCTTATGTGGCCTCTCCCCATATAGCCACATTTAGCTCCCATCTTATATGGCCTCCTCTCCCTATATAGATGCCATCTTATATGGCCTCCTTTCCCCATATAGCTGCCATCTTATATGGCCTCCTCTCCCCATATAGACACATATAGCTGCCATCTTATATGGCCTCCTCTCCCCATAGAGCCACATATAGCTCACATCTTATATGGCCTCCTCTCCCCATATAGCCACATATGGCTGCCATCTTATATGGCCTCCTCTCCCCATATAGCCACATATAGCTCACATCTTATATGGCCTCCTCTCCCCATATAGCCACATATAGCTGCCATCTTAATGCGGCTCCTCGCCCTGCTCCTCTGCATCTCCGGCCCACGGAGCGCTTACCTGCTCCAGGCACCGGCAGCTTCTCCTCTGTCTTCCATCCTCCTCCGTGGCACTCTGCAGGCAGGGACACTGACAGACTGCAAGAGGAGGAGCTACCTCTCCACACTGCCGTGACCTCTGCAGCATAAGCGCGTCGCTGCACGCCAAGTCAGGGAGCAGACAGGCTCCACTGTACCCGGAAGTGCGGCGCGGAGGTACAGGCATTCATTTGTGTTAGAGTCTTAAAGACACTAACACAAATGAATACAGGGAACTGGTTCGCCGCATCTGTGACGCCCTGGCAAAACCATGTAGTCACAAATAGGCCCCTGCACTACACCTTTCCCTCACAGGTGACATCAGCCAACCTTCAAAACCCTAGTCACCCCCCATAGGGCTGGATAGACACACCAGGGGGCGGAACCAGGAGGTTGGAAGACGCCCACCGAGGAGTCTAGACAGCCCGGGGCGGGAAAGTAAACAGATTCTGTGAGAGTTCAAGTTGGAGAGGAGTGTGGGCTGGAGCTGTGTGCAGCTCCAGCAGAGACGAATACCCCAAATTGAACGGTGTCAGGGTAGCAGCCCTGGTGCCATTGGCTAGGAGGCAGACGGCGGTCTCCTTCTGCAGGAGCAGGGAAGACAGCTCGGTGGAACCGAGGTGGACCGGGACAGGGTTGTGGCCCGCCGGTATCGACCTGGGGAACTGACTCGGAAACCGGAGCACACAAGGGGGTACTCGGACCCTGAAGCCGGGACCAAAAGCGACTGGAACCAGCTAATTAACTGATTGAGGCCAGGACTAGAGGTCCTGTCCCACCCAAAGTCCCTATTAGAAGACAACAGTCCACCGAGGGGGATAAAAGGCCATCGTCAGGGCACAGAGATCCCACGGGCCAGCGTCTGCGGGCAAGGGCTTCTTAAGCCACATGCAGCTGGGAGCGGACTCCTGGAGTTGCAAGCACAGGCAGTCCACCATTACACAAAGGTGTGGCAGAAAGACGGAGACCACCAACCGGGTGGGGGAACCAGAACGCAGCCTGCTGTGGGCGCCAACCACCATCACCTTGGTTTACCAGAGACTTGTGTGTTTCCTTCAATAGTGAGTACACCAGCACCCTGCGGTCGCCCATCTCCCTGCACCAACAAAGCCCAACGGGTCCCGGGGCCACCATCCCTGCCCACGGAGAGGTTAACAACTTGTTGCACAACATCTCCCCCGGATACCCTGTAATTGCAGTGGTGGTGTCCAAACTTACCACATACCGTGGGTGGCGTCACAAACCTAGTACAGCCCAGCCCGTACATATAGGTCCTACATCCACTATCCCCCAACCCTTTTCATTCGGAGTGTCCGCGAGATCCCCCGGGTCCGGAGACCCTCGAGTCACCCACCAGAAGGCCTGGACCCGAGCAGCGGCAGGCTGCCGGCACGGGGGCGGCACACATCTGTTTCTTGCCGGTTCGGGGAACCGGCTGCTATTTTAACAACCGGTTCTCCAGAACCGGACAGAACCAGCTGAATCCCGCCCCTGGCACCACAGTCTCTCACTCAGTATAACGACCCCACATCTCCTAAACCGTGTGATAGCGTCACAGACCCTCACTCAGTGTGACAGCCCCAACAGCTTCTAAACCATGTGATAGCGCCACAGACCCTCACTCAGTATAACGACTCAACATCTCCTAAACTGTGTGATAGTGTCACAGACCCTCACTCAGTGTGACGGCCCCCACAGCTCCTAAACCATGTGATAGTCCCACAGTCCCTCACTCAGTATAATGCCCCTACAACTCCTAAACCATGGGATAGCGTCAAAGTCCCTCACTCAGTATAATGCCCCTATAGCTGCTAAACCGTGTGATAGCGCCACAGTCTCTCACTCTATACTGCCCCCACAAGTACTGACACTTCGAAAAGAAAAAGTCTAGACAAATCTGTGCTCCCCACCTAGCTGCGCACCCTCCTGCACCCTGCTCTGTACAACATGTGGACGAAGGCTCGGCACAGCTGGCAGGTGGTGATGAGGGAAGACGGAACCGATCTACCCCACTCATGAGCCGCGTGGTCGGCCGCTGCAGAGGGAACGCTCCTGCACTCCAGGGGATGATAAAAAAAATGATGTGAATATTGCCTAATAAGAAGTTATACAATGAAACTGAGCAACATTTATTAAATGCTTCAGGAAATCTAATTCTAAGCTGTTGTTTGTTTTTCAGCTGCAGGCGTCCAGCACAGGTAAAAGTCTTTATTGTCAGTATGTAACCTGCCTAATATAATGCTGCACCATCTCCACCAGTCCCATAGTTACTGTAGAGAGTGGTGGAGCTCATACATGTACTCCGCTCCATCCTATAGAGGCATCTCAGAGCTTGAGGTTCCTGCGGACAGATACCCAGCATTCACTAGAGCACGCCCTATACTGTGGAGAGGGGAGAACTACTATGGGTCGTCTCTTTTAACAGTTCAAATTGACTACTAGAGTTACAATAAGTTCTAGTATAACCCTTGTTTAACACATATATTTTCCATGTATTATAGGCAGGACATGACTGATACATTGGAAAACAAAAGTATTGAATATACAGAGAATATCTTATTGATGTAAGTAAAGAAATGTAATTATCTAATATGAGCAAACCTTACAAGTTACATAATAATATAGATGTTCCTTATCCCTGACGACTGATTCATTTTATTAGGGCAGAGATGATACACCGTAAAACCCATCTGCACACACAAAATATCTGTATACATGGACACTTGTCATTTATTGGGTAACAATCATGTATCCTATTTTACAGTACAAAGATGCCATAATAGTCTTCATTTCACTGCTCTAAGAATAGGTGAAAAAAACCTGGTAACAAATTCTCCTTAACCCCTTAACGACCGCGGGCAGTAAAATTACGTCCTAGCGGTCATAACATTACTGCCCGCGGTCTGCCGGCGGCAGCATGCTGCGATCGGCGCACATCTCAGCTGATTTTCACAGCTGAGATGTGTGCCTGCTAGGCACAAGCAGAATTGTTATTTTCTCGTGCCATTTAACCCCTGTAATGGCGCTGTCAATATGTGATAGCGCCATTATAAACGCAGTTGCGGTAAAGTTTTACTTACCGCCCGATACCGGACGTCACGTGACATGACCACGTGACTTCCGGTGGTTGACATGGTAGCACAGGGTCATGTGATGACTCCTGTGCTAGACATCAACCACTTTCACTTTCGCTTTGTACGGAGGCCAGGGAAGCAGGAAGTGCACGTATCTGCTGTTTACAGCTGTGTAGCTGTGATCAGCAGATAGTGCAGAGCGATCGGATTGCTGATCGCTATAGCCCCCTAGGGGGACTAGTAAAATAAAAATAAAAAGTAAAAAAAAAAGTTTTAAAAAATTAAAAAAAACAAAAAAACCTAAAAGTTCAAATCACCCCCCTTTCGCCCCATTGAAAATTAAAGGGTTAAAAAAATAAAAAATATACACACATTTGGTATCGCCGCGTTCAGAAACGCCCGATCTATCAAAATATAAAATCAATTAATCTGATCAGTAAACGGCGCCACAACTTTTGCACAAAATGCAATAACAGGCGATCAAAATGTAGCATCTGCACAAAAATGGTACCATTAAAAACGTCAGCTCGAGTCACAAAAAATAAGCCGTCACTGAGCCGTAGATCCCGAAAAATGAGAACGCTACGGGTCACGGAATATGGCATAAAACGTGCGCCACTTTTTTCAGACAAACTTCCGAATTTTTTTTAACCCCTTATATAAAAGTAAACCTATACATGTTTGGTGTCTACGAACTTGCACTGACCTGAGGCATCACACCCACACATCAGTTTTACCATACAGTGAACACAGTGAATAAAATGTCTCAAAAACAATAGTGTAATCGCACTTTTTTTGCAATTTTTCTGCATTTGGATTTTTTTTGCCGTTTTCCAGTACACTGTATGGTAAAACCTATGGTTTAATTTAAAAGTACAGCTCGTTCCGCAAAAAAATGAGCCCTCACATGACCATATTGATTGAAAAATAAAAAAGTTACGTCTCAGAAAAAGAATGGCGAAAAAAGAAAATGGAAAGCGAAAAATCGGCCGGTCGTGAAGGGGTTAAAGTGAAACTGTCACCATGTTTTGACTTGCTCAGCTCTATACACCACGCCCTCTACACTACTGATTAGCAGCTTTCTGCATACACTGTGCATTTACAGAATGCTGCTAATCAGTTTTAGGGGTGAGGTTATATAGAACAGGAGGACTACATGGCAGGAACCAACTAGTCCTCTAGTGATAAGCTCCTGCACAGTGGGAACTACCGAGAACAACCCAATAAGTGACACATTCCTGTAATCAGGGTCTCTGACCCTATATCATGCTGTTTACATAATAAATAGCAAAATCCACTGATAGATTCCCTTTAACAGTGGAATATAGAAAATATAAACATTTTGGCAAAGAAAATACCTAGGATGGAGGGAGAAGGGAGGGGAATTTAGCCAAATGTGTTATGGTCACTAATGCTGCTGAACATCCTAATAATTTCTGGCGTTTGTACATTTCAGTATAAGATTTATTTTATTTTCCATGTACAATAGAGAGAAGCACATACGCATCATGGAAAACCTTATTCAAGAAGAGAACATCGAAATTGACAAAATACACCTGAATCAGTAAGTACAAAGATATTGAGCTAATAAAAGCAAACACATTACATAATGATATACAGTATATTATTACAGGTTTTCCTCTATTCTCCCACTGTGGACTTAGTGTGGGCCTTAGTTAACCCTTACACTAAATTGCAGGCAGGGGCGCACATAGAAATCATGCGGCTCCGTAGCAGAATTTCTAATTGGGTCACCCCAACAAAAAAAAAAAAATGTGACTGGGTCAGAGAAGAGCATATTTCACAACTTTACAGCCCTTACCAAGTAATTTATATTGAAGACCCTAGATTCCCCTTTCATTGCAACCATAAAAGTATTATGGCAACAGAAATGCTTCACAAGCCATGTATGATACCCCTCAGTAAATTATTTCTCAGTACCCTCTACACACACAGTATGATGACCCTACTGTACCCCCCTTCAAGTACCCCAGCAATGAATGGTGACTCCCAACACCGTAAGATCCCCAACTGTGACCACCACACATCCCTCCATGCAGTATAATGGGCCTACATATTGTATAATGGCCCCTTACTATCTCTCCAAATCATATAATGACCCCCACACAGCCCTCCGCACAGTATGACGGACCCCACACAAACCTTCACACTGTATATATGCTTGCACACAGTATAATGACCCTCAAATAACGGTAGATAAAGTATAAAGGCTCCCTCATAGCCCTCCAAATATTATAATGGCCTCACAAAGCCTTCCATATAGTATAATACGCCTCACATATATACTGGCGTATAAGACGACTTTTTACCCCCTTAAAATAATGGCTACAGTGGGGGGTCGTCTTATACGCCGGATATACGGGGGGGGGGTGTATATACATATATGTACACTGCAGCGTCCAGGGGAGGTGGGGGCAGCAGCTCTGGAGCACAGGGGAACGCTGCGGGCTACAGCCTTTGATCTCCTGCACCCGCTCATATAATATGCACAGCCGCTGTCCATCTCCAATGGTGCTGAAATCGCACGCAATGAGTGGCTGGGGCAGCGGTGCATATTCTATGAGCCTGCATCCCAGTGTGATGGCACATGCCCACCCCTGTGTTAGATTTGGCCCCCATGCTGCTGCTCATTCTAAAATAAAAAAGCTTTACTTACCCCTGCAGCGTTTCTCCCCGTGTCCCTGCTTCCACTGTGATCAGGCAGGCAGAGAGCTCAGCCTGCTGTGCCGATCACATGACCGCACTGACAACCAGGAAGTGGAAGAACAGAAGCACGGAGGGAGACAGGAGATAAGGAAAGAGGGTTTTATTTTACTTTGGGCAGCAGCCTAGGGGCCATATCTGACACAGGGGGACTTGTGCGATCTATAGGGGCCATGGGCAGCACTATGGGGGCGATATCTGACACAGGGGGACTTGTGCGATCTATAGGGGCCATGGGCAGCACTATGGGGGCGATATCTGACACAGGGGAACTTGTGCGATCTATATAGGGGCCATGGGCAGCACTATGGGGGCGATATCTAACACAGGGGGACTTGTGCGATCTATAGGGACCATGGGCAGCACTATGGGGGAGATATCTAACACAGGGGGACTTGTGCAATCTCTGTGCAGGCCCCACAGAGCAGCAGAGTTGTGTGTATTTGTCTGTATGTAGCAGAGTTGTATGTGTTTGTCTGTATGTAGCAGAGTTGTATGTGTTTGTCTGTATGTAGCAGAGTTGTGTGTATTTGTCTGTATGTAGCAGAGTTGTGTGTGTTTGTCTGTATGTAGCAGAGTTGTATGTGTTTGTCTGTATGTAGCAGAGTTGTGTGTGTTTGTCTGTATGTAGCAGAGTTGTATGTGTTTGTCTGTATGTAGCAGAGTTGTATGTGTTTGTCTGTATGTAGCAGAGTTGTGTGTGTTTGTCTGTATGTAGCAGAGTTGTGTGTGTTTGTCTGTATGTAGCAGAGTTGTATGTGTTTGTCTGTATGTAGCAGAGTTGTATGTGTTTGTCTGTATGTAGCAGAGTTGTGTGTGTTTGTCTGTTTGTAGCAGAGTTGTGTGTGTTTGTCTGTTTGTAGCAGAGTTGTGTGTGTCTGTTTGTAGCAGAGTGTAGTACCATTGTTTCAGTCCAGTTGTGGCTTTATACAGCAGGGAGGAGCATTCTTTGCTGTACTAAGTGAACATTGGAGCGATTGATCTGTCAATGGCCCTTTAAAAACATATTGTACGGCTCTCGCGGAATTAAAATTTACATGTTGTAATCAAAGCAGACTTTTTCATTTGGGAGCGGGGTAGTCTTATACAGTGAGTATATCCCAAATTCTATATTTTTAGGGCAGAAGTTGGGGGTCGTCTTATACGCCCAGTCGTCTTATACGCCGGCATATACGGTAGTGCTCCCTATAGTAATGTGCCCCATAGTCTTCCATATAGTATAATGCTCCCACGTAGTCCTTCATACAGAATAGGCCCCACACAGTCCTCCATATCATCTAATGCACCCCATAGTCCTCCATATACTATAATACACTCCCCATATTCCTTCTTATAGTATTATGCTGCCGCACATAGCATTATGCTGCCCCACAATTTTTTCAGTTGGTCTTATAAAATATTCTAATTTTCTGAGATAATGACTTTTGGGTTTTCATTGGCTGTAAGCCATAATCATCAACATTAACAGAAATAAATACTTGAAATACATCCCTCTGTGTGTAATGACTCTATATAATATATGCGTTTCACTTTTTGTATTGAATTACTGAAATAAATTAACTTTTTGTTGATATTCTAATTTATTGAGAAGCACCTGTATTATTCTGGCATAGGGCCCTCCTCTGTCTGTATCTGATCCTCACATCAATGCTCATCATTAATCCTAACATCCACATTTATAAATGTAAAATCCTTACATATAGGCCAGAGCTACGCTGAGACGTGCTACCTATTCAACTTTAACTACTAGGTGATAGCTGAAGCCAATAACGTTACATGTAACATTTATTTTAAGTACAGTTGTAGCGTAAAGCAGTTGGTCCCAGCTCAGGGGTCCGACTGCTGGGTCTTCTAGCCATCTAGAGCTCAGGGCTCTGAAATTAAATGAATAAGTAGTCATGGGTGTACACATGAGGAATGACACGATTTCTGACCATAAGATGACTTATGTCCTGTATTTTCACCATTGTTCTCTCTAATTTTCAGTTGTCTCTGATCTAGTGGGAAGAGACAAGCTGTTATGGTGTCCCCTATACACAGTACACAGAAACAGGGGGACTTCTGATCTTTTTCTCTGCTTTACACTTTTAGATGTAACAGCAGCATGAAGCACATTATACAGCAGTACTCAGCAGTGTAGCTGTGAAGATAGGTTTAGCTACTTTCTAACTGCAGCATGATATTTCTGTGTCTCTTCCTGTTTTCTCTCCCTGCTCCTCACTCCTCCCTCTCCACAGACTATAATGGGCTGTATAATCATACACCACACAGAGCTGGCAGTCCATTTTGCTTTGACTAAAGGGCGCTTTACATGCTACAATAAATCTTAAGCATCGTAAGTATGATTGTAGAGTGTAAAACCTCCGTGCAATTGCGATTGAACGAAAATCCGTTCATCGCATGCACGTCGTTCATTCCTCAAAGATTGAACATGCGGTTGTGCAATGTTCCCGAGGCAGCACACATCGCAGTGTGTGACACACCAGGAACATTGAACGACAGCTTACCTCCATCCGCAACTCCCGCCGACAATGCGGAAGGAAGGAGGTCTACGTCCCGCTCATCTCCGCCCCTACGCTTCTATTGGCCGGCTGCCACGTGACGTTGCTGTGACGCCAAACGTCCCTCCCACTCCAGGAAGTGGATGTTCGCCGCCCACAGCGAGGTCGTATGGACGGGTAAGTACGTGTGACAGCTTGACAACGGGTATGGTCGAGTCATTCCTGAAGACTTTATATAAACCCCACCACCATTACCTTACCTAAAATAAACAGACTGCACACCAATATGGATTTTATTGGCCACAACAGCATTTTATTATAACAAAACAACATAAATAACAGAAATATACTCAAACAGAACCGGAGGGTGGTCCTCGAAGCCCCAAAAACCTGCCGACGGGTATTCTACCCAAACTGTAGCCAGACTGATGTTTTACCCCCAGCCGCTCAAGCACCTGCTCGGAGGCACCAGTTAACCAACAACCTGGCCTCATCTGAACACATGCCCCCAACCCGCGGCCCACCAGGCCTACCACGGGATTCTTCTACCCGCCGGCATATAAAGAGTCCACATGAGGGGTCCAGAACCTTACGGGTCCCCCCCCACCGTTCCGCCACAAACCCCAAATTCCAACTTTGAGGACCCTCCTCCCCTTCGCTATGCTGCTATGACAAGAAAAGAAAAATTGGGAGGGTGGGTGGGAGATTGTTCCGTTTCTTGTGCCAAAATGGATGACCCCACTAACTGACCACCCCTTATAAACCCCTTAATTGTTCCCGCCCCCACTAACTATGCCCACAATGCAGAATTCAAAATTCCTCTATTTCCGCCCCCTCTAAGTATCTTTAACCCCTGCCTAACCGCCGTCACTTAAACCCCCCCCCCCTTTATTCCCGACCTAACCCAGTCATGTCGGCCTCCCTTTTAAGGCTGGGCCCAGTACGGCCTCTCTTTTAATCGATTGTGCGGCACGGTCAAAAAATTGAACGTGCCGCACATACGATGGGGCGGGTCACATCGCATACGATATCGTATGCGAAATTGAAGTAAAGCAGGCTTTAGATGGATTTAAACGTGTTTTTTTTCTTCAGAATTGATAGTTAATTCAGGATACGGGGAGGTGTAGAAGTGGCTCATAAGTGGATAAAATATATTATAAAGCTTCTTATATTTGCTATTTTTTACTATTGAGTTTGTGGCCATTTAACAAACATTATTGTATCTTCTTTGCACAACAGTAAGGACATGTATGAAACTGAATTTCAGAATAAGCTAGAGCTGATAACAAAAAGGATCATCATTATGTAAGTGCAGAGAATTACTGATTTAATGTAGAAAACCTTGTAGATTCCATAATGATATAGATGTTTCCTTATCTCTGATTGATTGTATTCAGGTACAGATAATATAGAACCTGTCCGCACATCACATATATCTACTACACAGATGGCTGCACCTTACTGGGAGCCGCTCATGTATCAGATTTCATTTACAAAAATGCCAAAGAGTGTTTCATGGGTTACACACATTAGAGGAATTGTAATCTAACTTGTTACATACAAGTGAGCAGAAAAGAAAAATGAGGCAATATCTTAATATGGCATCTGTAGAAAAAAATCAGACATTATATATTATACACATATACAAATAGTCAGTGGCGTAACTAGAGTTGGATGGGCCCCGGTGCAAAGTTTAGACCTGGGCCCCCCCTCCACATACACAGACACTTGGGGTAAGGCATACCTCCCAACTTTTAAAGAAGGAAAAGGCCTGGGTTGGGGAGGCTGCATGATACTGTACATGGAGGCCTGGGGTGGGGAGGCTGCATGATACTGTACATGGAGGCCTGGGGTGGGGAGGCTGCATGATACTGTACATGGAGGCCTGGGGTGGGGAGGCTGCATGATACTGTACATGGAGGCCTGGGGTGGGGAGGCTGCATGATACTGTACATGGAGGCTCCATGTACAGTATCATGCAGCCTCCCCACCCCAGGCCTCCATGTACAGTATCATACAGCCTCCCCACCCCAGGCCTCCATGTACAGTATCATGCAGCCTCCCCACCCCAGGCCTCTGACCACCGTGTACTCACTTTATATATATATAAAAAAAAAAAAAACAAGTACTCACCGATCTTCTCCTTCCACTGCTGCTCTGTCCTGACGTCTCCTTGTTCCACTGATGCTGTACTCCCGAGTCCCTGCTCTCCTCCTTCCACTGCTGCTCGTCCTCCCGGTGCTGCGGTCGGCGTCCTCCCTCCCTGCGCTCTGTGCACTCAGCACAGCAGTCGCACAGGAGTGACGTCACCGCGCAGGCACAGGGGGAGTATGATGATGCAGAGCGGCGCTGGCCGCTCTATGCTTCATTATTACTGTGCGCGGTGACGGGGGAGGGGGGCCCCGGTGCCGCCGCTGACATCGGGCAGGAGGGCCCGGTGTCGGGGGCGGCAGCGGGTCATATAGTGGGCGCGTGCACTGTGACAGATCAGCGCAGCTTCTCTCTCACTGAGAGGAGCTGGCTGCTGATCTGTCGGGTCCCCGCGGGCCCCAAACTGCCCGGGCCCGGTCGCGATGGCGACCGCTGCGACCGCGGTCGTTACGCCCCTGCAAATAGTAACGGCTGATGTGTGGAGGACCGCCAGATTGCATGGACATCTCCACGGAGCCACAAACATTTGTTATCGGGGGTCCGTAACAGTCCAATCTATCAAAATTATTCTACCCCCCGTTAAATACAAAAAGGAAAGTTAAAACATAAGAATATCATTTTTCGGTTGCTGCATTTGTGGCGCCCCAGGACCTGGTCGCCACAATAGCATTGCCCCTCCAAGGGTGATGCTGAGCCTGGAGGTAATTGGGGAAATCATTGGCCAGTAGGTACCAACATCCAACACCATCCTCTCTCAGGCCAGCAGGGGGAGCTCTGAACCTGGAGTTCCAGGGAGCATTCCTCAAGTCTGACCTGAGGGAGGAGTTAGTGTTCAGTCTGTGGAGAGAAAGCAGAGAGAGCAGACGCAGAGTAGTGCTGTCCTGCGGACTGGGGCCTGAAGCTGGAATAGCTTGGCCCAGTGAAGCAGGAAGACCAGAGAGGCACAGAAGAGACTCGGACATCGGAGTCTATGGCCACCAGGGCCTAAAATACTCCCTGGTAGCCGAATTCGAAGGGCAGGAGAGCTGCAAGCACCTGGCCCATAAACAGCCCAAAGGTACAGCTGCATCACCAGGGCCCGGTGTGGACTCCGGCAGAGAAGCACCAGAGAGGGCCTGCGCAGCCTACCACACAGGGAGAGGGACGTACCACCGGTCCCAGCAGCAAGAGGGCCATTGCTAATCCAGAGAGCAGGGTCATATAACAGTAAAGAAAGAACAGGAGTAGGCCTCATATTCATCTGGCCAAAAAGATACCTCAGTTACTTCCATGCCGGCCGGAGCCCTCAACCACCTGTAACGTTCTCCCAGGACTAACAATTGCAAAGTAAAAGAGGAAAAGGTAAAGAGACTGTTGTTTGTGTTCGGTCCTTTCACCGCCTGTTGGCCCTGCACTACACCTCAACCACATAGACACATACCAGCACCAACAGTGTCCCCGGGGCACCGCTCCACCTGTGGGGAGTAGTACCACCATTGCTGCCATTCCATCACCCCGGAGGCCTCACACAGCAGCGGCGGCTCAGTGGCCGCAAACCACAGGTGGCATCACGACAACCATAAACGTTATTCACCCCCAAATCACCAGCCATATTAATTGACCCCACCAGGGCCACGGAGCCGGGCCCCACCACCACTGACGACCCCCGGACTAGTCCGGCCCGGCACCGGGAGTTCCCATAGCCCTGGGGTGGGCGAGTCACATTACCCACAAGAAATTCAATAGAAATAGATTGTAACATCGTATGTGCGTGAAAATGGGGTCCATAAAAATGACAGCTCAGGTCTACACTTACAAGTCTCAGAAAATGGTTTATTCACAAAAGTTTTTAATTAGTTTTCACAACTAAAAAAAAGTTATGTTTGGATTTTCAGTATATTAAATGGTAAAGTTAATGGTGTCATTCAAAACTACAAATCGCTACAAAAAAAAAAATCAAGCCCTAAAATGTCTTTGTCAGCCAAAAGTAAAAGGTTGTGTCTCTTGGAAGAAGAGCAGAAAGAAATAAAGGCTCAAACACAAAAAAATCCCAATCATTAAATAATTCTGGGATAGACATATATGACAAGCAAATAATATGGTGGCAGATGAACTATGAGGCCTATTTATGCTGCCAGCCTTCTAGGCTTGTTCTGTCCCTATACAGTGAGCGCCCTCTAGTGGTAGCTCAACACAGACAAAATTGGATCATTTGTGTGATGTAGATGGAAAATGTTTGGGATGGAGGGTTCAAGGGGTGAAATTACAAATTCTCTTCAAGTTGCTGATACATTTACCTATGAGCTAATGATAGATGTTCCATGTACAACAGGAGGAACTTCAAAGAAAATTTATTAAAGAAGTTACGAGTGAAGATTCAAGAGCTGAATACAGTACAAAAATCTTTGTAAGTGCAGAGGTTTACTTTTATAAAGTTTTACATATCACATGTCATCATATTTACACGTCACATATGTTTCCATATTTCTGATTACTTTTTTTTCAGGTAAAGATTATATAAAACATACCTGCACATACCATATACAGTATCTGTCTACACTAATAGCCGTTATTTAGGTACGTGTTTGGTCTCCGGTACATGTTTGGTCTGTTTCCTCACGTGCTGGAGACACGGGCACATGTAAACCCATTAAAATCATTGAGTCTGTGCTCACGTGCGTGTTTTGCCATGGACCGTGTGTCTGTGTGGAGTATACGTGTGCCCGTGTGCTCCACTTGTAGACATGTCCATTTTTCTCCGACATCACGGGTGTCACACGGACGGCACACGGTCCGCTCGGATGTCATCCGTGTGCACGCACCGGAGAAAACACATGTGTCTGTGAATTAAAATTAATCTCTGTACTCACCTTCTCCAGCACTGCTGTCTCTCCTGCTGCTGGCACTTGCTTCCCACCCCCGCTCATTTTGCTCATTGCATATTTCCTCCACTGTGGGCCGGAAGCAGCAGCAGTGGGGAGTGGGCAGGACCGGAGACCGCAGATCAGCACCACAGACAGCAACGACAGGGACAGGTGAGCAGAAAGTTCCCGTTCTCCATGTGTTATCATGGATAGCACATGAAGAACACACATGTGCTATAAACACGGCACACAGAGGGCAATACGCACCTTTGACATATTCGTGGAAACCGTGCATGATTTTCACAGACGTGTGAAAGAGGCCTTCGTGTGTAAAAGTCAGATCTCACTTTGGGAGGTTTCTAGGACATACTGTATGACTTAGATTAATTATATTTATTTGACTGTTTAAAACTGGTAAAAAAACATGACCAGCATTATTACACTGTGTGCAGAATTAT
This sequence comes from Anomaloglossus baeobatrachus, assembly GCF_048569485.1. Classification (NCBI taxonomy): domain Eukaryota; kingdom Metazoa; phylum Chordata; class Amphibia; order Anura; family Aromobatidae; genus Anomaloglossus; species Anomaloglossus baeobatrachus. The sequence goes on from NC_134353.1 coordinate 362,712,534, forward strand.
TAGGCAAATGAATATTTTGATCACATGATCATTTTTATACATGTTGTCCTACTCCTAGCTGTATAGGCTTGAGTGCCAACTACCAATTAAGTAAATCAGGTCATGTGCATCTCTGTAATGAGGAGGGGTGTGGTGTAATGACATCAACACCCTATATAAGGTGTGCTTAATTATTAGGCAACTTCCGTTCCTTTGGCAAAATGTGTCAAAAGAGAGATTTGACAGGCTCTGAAAAGTCCAAAATTGTGAAATGTCTTGCAGAGGGATGCAGCAGTTTTGAAATTACCAAACTTTTGAAGCATGATCACCGAACAATCAAGCATTTCATGGCAAATAGCCAACAGGGTCGCAAGAAGCGTGTTGGGCAAAAAAGGCGCAAAATAACTGCCCATGATTTGAGGAAAATCAAGCGAGAAACTGCCAAGATGCCATTTGCCACTGGTTTGGCCATATTTCAGAGCTGCAACGTTACTGGAGTATCAAAAAGCACAAGATGTGCCATACTCAGGGACATGGCCAAGGTAAGGAAGGCTGAAAAAACGACCACCTTTGAACAAGAAACATAAGATAAAACGTCAAGACTGGGCCAAGAAATATCTTAAGACTGATATTTCAAAGGTTTTATGGACTGATGAAATGAGAGTGACTCTTGATAGGCCAGATGGATCGGCCAGAGGCTGGATCAGTATAGGGCAGAGAGCTCCACTCCAACTCAGACTCCAGCAAGGTGGAGGTGGGATACTGGTATGGGCTGGTATCATCAAAGATGAACTTGTGGGACCTTTTCAGGTTGAGGATGGAGTGAAGCTCAACTCCCAGACCTACTGCCAGTTTCTGGAAGACAACTTCTTCAAGCAGTGGTACAGGAAGAAGTCGGTATCGTTCAAGAAAAACATGATTTTCATGCAGGACAATGCTCTATCACATGCATCCAATTACTCCATAACGTGCCTGGCCAGTAAAGGTCTAAAAAATGATAAAATAATGACATGGTCCCCTTGTTCACCTGATCTGAACCCCATAGAGAACCTGTGGTACCTCATAAAATGTGAGATCTACAGGGAGGGAAAACAGTACACCTCTCGGAACAGTGTCTGGGAGGCTGTGGTGGTTGCTGCACGCAATGTTGATCGTAAACAGATCAAGCAACTGACAGAATCTATGAATGGTAGGCTGTTGAGTGTCTTCATAAAGAAAGGTGGCTATATTGGTCACTAATTTTTTTGGGTTTTGTTTTTGCATGTCAGAAATGTTTATTTCTAAATTTTGTGCAGTTATATTCGTTTACCTGGCGAAAATAAACAAGTGAGATAGAAATATATTTGGTTTTTATTAAGTTGCCTAATAATTCTGCACAGTAATAGTTACCTGCACAAACAGATATCCTCCTAAGATAGCAAAATCTAAAAAAAAAACCATTCAAACTTCCAAAAATATTAAGGTTTGATATTTGAGTCTTTTGGGTTGATTGAGAACATAGTTGTTGATCAATAAGAAAAAAAATTCTCTAAAATACAACTTGCCTAATAATTCTGCACATGGTGTATATGGTGTCTTTAGAGATGAGCGCATAGGCGGTCTTTTACCTTTCCTCGTGCTTGCGCATTACAGTACGTTGATTTGCCTTCAGTAGGGCAGATCAAAGTGCACCTGCCCAGGACCGTAATGCAGGCCTGTGTAGATAACGTAGGACACATCAGCCACACTGGGCAGCGTAGAAGGAGGACGGCGATTGCAGCAGAGAGGAGGCGCATAGTTCGGAGACCAGAGACACCCATCGGATCGGACCGTCACACCCCCAGGTGATTATAAAAAAAAGTGTTTTTTACATTATACAGAGCGGCCTGGGCTCTGATATATAGTATACTAGAATGGTGTATATAAGAGCCTACTGGTAGTGGCTAGAGATGAGCGAACATTTCAAAGTTCGGATCACTGAGCCTAACCAAACAAACACTATATTTGGAGGAACTGTTTGCAGAACCAAACGCCGAACCTTTACAACCCCCATTGAATTCAATGAGAGGCCTAATGTAAGGCAGAGAAAACACCTTTGGGGCGGTCGGAAAGCTACCAAAACAGCAAAAATGCATTTTACAGTGCAGCACCACTATTTTGGCATAGCCATTAGCTTCCTAGACTATTGACATAAGAAATATAGAGGTGGATGATAAACAGGTGTGGGACTGGTGTTCCCATAATCCTGCCAGTACAGGCAAGACACAAATTGGAGACCCATCTTGTAGTCTTGATATTTAAAAACATTGCAGGCAGACAGCAGGACAGCTGCAACAATTTCACTCCCCTTTTCCCCATAGTGTGTTTATACACCAGGGACATATGGTCCATGTAATACACAGGATGTGGCCAGGCATTTTCATTTTAAAAAGTGAACACACAGTGACCATGCCTTCTGCAGCAGCACACCCAGGCCAAAATAGTGCCCTAGAAATCTCTGTAGAACCAGGTAGATCCATGCAGTACACATGTAATGTAACCCAAGTGTAATGCCACTACCAGGTTTGTGTGCCGCCCCGACATCAGCAGTTGGGCTGCTCGGATCCGGATCCGCAGTGGCTCGAGGGATTTCCGGACCCGGGGGTCGCGCAGACACTCAAGTAAAAGGGGACGTATATGTACGGGGATTGCTGTAAATACTTCGTGATGCCACCCACGGTGTGGGGTAATATGGTGTACCACCGCTGCTGCTGGGAAGCACCCGGGGATGATGGAATAGCAGCTGGATGTTAACCCCTCCGTGGGTAGGGGTGGCTGCCTTGGGGCTCAGTGTCCAGGACACGGGGAGTGATGCAGGCCGGAGGTGGCACGCCGGACCGGATCGGGGGATGTTGGTGTACTCACTGTTGAATGATTGCACACAAGTCTGTTGGTAAACCAAGGTGTCAGTGGCCGGCTGCCGCGTTCGGGTGTACTCAGGTCCCACACCCGGCTGGTGTACCGATATCCCTTCCTCCGGCACTCTGTAATTTTCCTCACTTCTGGACAACTCCGTATGGAACGGGGAAGTCCGCTCCCGGTATGTTCTGGTTGGGAGATGCGCCCGCGAAAACTGACCCTTTGGATTTCAGTGGGTGTTTGCAGATACCTTATCCCCCGCAGTGGGCTGCCGTTTCGCTCTATCTGGGCTAACACTTCTGAAGCAATGTCTGGAACCTTGCTGCTGGCCTAGTGAATTAGAGAAGGGGCTTGCAACCGTCTTCTAACTAGGGTCCTTCTTACCCTGAGGGGGGTGGCTAGGATTTTGTGGCTGATGGGACCTGGTGTAGGAAGGTGTTATGTGGGGTGTAGTACACTTCTGTGACCACCTGGCGGCGCCAGAGTATCACATTTGCACCGTTGTAGCATACAGCCTTCCCTGGCTCCAGGTTTACTGTTGACAGCCATTAATCACACCGGGCCTGAATAGTGGTCCACAACTCTGCAGCTGTGTGACTGCATTCTGCAATGCATATTAATTTAAGGACTGCCAGATTGCATTGACTTACACACAGGATGTGGCCTGGGATTTTCATTTAAAAAATAAAGAGATGCATGAGTGACAGGCGTAGGAAGTGTGAGGCGGCTGAATGTGAACAGCCACCAACAGGAGTTATATATTGCAAACCAAGGTCAGGCGTGCAACCACCAGACCAATGTAACATAACTACAACCAAACAGAGAGAGGGGAGCCAGCATGATCTGAAAGTGGCATGCATCATATAAAAAGTGCAAATTCACAGATTTATTCAGCCGCCTGACCCTTTTCCACAGGCATTGCTAATTAAGCACCATACTTGGGTCTGGTCCGCCTTTATTTATGGTTGCTGGTCTGGCACTGTGAAGGTCAGTTCTGACATTGTCCTGGCGTGTGTGGCGTCTACTGCACATGCTGGGACCTGGGCTGCCTTTTATCTGCAGTTGCCTCTTGCTGCGACATGGAAGCAGTTATATATAGGTTACAGGTATGTGTGCTCCAAGATGGTTCTGCTTTTAATTTATCTAGGAGGCCGCATGACACATGAAATACATAATATAGAGTGGGACCCCCCTATTGAGATTTGCTGTGACGTGGCAGGGGTGGCTCAAAAAATTGATCAATTATTTGCTAAAAATCTGATTTTGTATTATAGTACAGTTGGAATATATCTGTGAATTTGCACTTTTTATAGGATTCTTGCCACTCTCAGATCGTGCTAGCTTACCTTTCTCATTTTTTGTATATACTAGGATGTGTAGGGATTCATGCTATATATACTTAGATGAGTCGGAGCATGTGCTCTATATAGGAAGCTATGTGGGGCTCATACTATATATATGGGCTAAGTGGGGGCTCGTGCTGTATATAGGAGGCTTTGTAGGGGTCTCATGCTGTATATAGGAGGCTATGTGGGTCTCATGTTGTATATAGGGGATATGTGGGGCTCATGCTGTATATAAAAGGCTATATGGGGCTTATCCTGTATATAAGAGGCTATGTGGGGGTTCCTGCTTGCTGTTCATAGAAGGCAATGTGGAGGCTCATTCTGCATATAGAAGAATGTGTGGGGGCTCATGCTGTATATAGGAGGATGTGTGTGGGCACATGTCTTATGGCTATATGGGAACCCATGCTATTTATAGAGGGCTATGTGTGGGTGCATGTTGCATATAGAAGGCTATGACGGGGCTCATACTGTATATAGAAGGCTATGTGGATGCTCATGCTGTACATAGGAGGCTATTTTGGGGCTCATGTTGTGTATAGAAGGCTATATGGGGCTCATGCTGTATATAGGAGGCTATGTGGGAGCTCATTGCTAGAGTCTATGTGGGGGCTCATATTGTAATTACAGGTTGTGTTGGCTCATGCTGTATATATGAGGTTATGTTGGGGCGCATGCTGTATATAGGAGGCTATGTGTGGGTTCCTGTTGTATATAGGAGGCTATGTGGGGACTCATACTGAATATTGGAGCATGCTGTATGTAGGAGGATGTTTTGGGGGTTCATGCTGTGTATAGCATGCTATGTGGGGGCTCATACTATATATTGGAGTATGTGTGGGGGCTCATGCTGTATAAAGGATGATGTGTGGGGGTCCATGCTGTGTATAGGATCTATATGGGGCTCATGCTGTATTTAGGAGGCTATGTGCGGGCTCATCCTGTATATAGGACATTATATGGGGGCTCCTGTTGTATATAGGAGGCAATGTGAAAGCTCATGTTGTACAGTATATAGAAGAATATGTGGGGGCTCATACTGTATATAGGAGGATGTGTTTGGGCACATGCTGCATATAACAGGCTAGTTGAGGGGCTCATGGTATATACAAGAGGCTATCTGGAGTATCTTGCTATATATGACAGGGCTATGTGTGAGTTCATGCTGTATATAGAAGGCTATGAGGGGTCTCATACTGCATATAGGAGGCTATGTGACGGCTCATTCTGTTTATAGGAGGCTATGTGGGGGGAGCGCATGATGTTTATAGGAGGCTATGTGAAAGCTCAGGCTGTACATAGGAGGGCTAATACTGTTTATAGTGTGCTATGTGGGGGCTAATACTGTCTATAGGGTGCTATGTGAGGTCTAATACTGTCTATAGGGTGCTATGTGGGGGCTAATACTGTCTATAGGGTGCTATGTGGGGGCTAATACTGTCTATAGTGTGCTATGTGGGAGCTATCACTGACTATATGCATACCTCCCAGCTTTTCAAGAAAGGAAAGAGGGACAAAGTATGCGGTGCACGCAGCACGCCGTGTCAAATTTGACCACACCCCTAGCCACACCCATTTGGCAGTAAGGGTCATTCAGCAGATGCACTAGACTGTTCATTCATATTCATAGCAGTCAGAATTTTTTTATATTTCTATGTGTCACTATATGACATGTTGCTAATTTGTGCCTATAAAGCCGTGTTCACACGTTGCATAAATTCTGTTTCTTTTTCTTTCTGCTGCTGTCTGCACCAAACTACACAATAACAATCTTCTCTGTTTTTTCCATTTTTGCTGCATTTTTTCTGCCTTATCTCCATTATTTAATGTTTTTGGTTCAGATGTGAATCTGCGTTTTTAAGTGGTTTTATTGTACAGGGAAGCTTTTTTTTTTTTTTTTTTTTAAGCTCCACATAGAAACCTCTAGACAAAAAACCCCTCAAAACCGCAGAGTTCAGCAGCGTGTTCTCATGGAATCACAATCCACTTTGCTTGGATAATTAAACACAGCAGAATAAATGTGCAAAAAACAGTAGAAAAAAATGCAGCATTTACACTACATGTGAAGACGGACTAAATGTCCAAGCAAAGTGGATCAGATGTCATGAAATCTCCGCCCCTGGTGCGTGTACAGACGCTGCTGAACTGTGCGGATTTGGTGGGGTTTTTTTCCTTTATAAGCTTCAGGGTTCACATCTGCAACAAACATGTATCAAATAAGGGGACAATGCATAAAAACTACCGCAAACACGCAATAATCAGAGAAGAATGTTACTGCGCTCGCGGTGCAGAAAAAATGCAGCATTTACGCTATGTGTGAACACGGCCTCAGTGATACATTTTTATTACATTTTTTATGGGTTTTAATAAAGAAAAATAATAAATTGCGCCATTTTTTCCCCGCCATTTACCGATCCCCATAAATAATCTGATCGCTGTGTTGTTCGGGTCGTTACGATTACAGGGACACCAAATATGACCATGTTATTTTGCTGATTTCTGATGTTTATTATTTTATAAAAAAGTGTAATAAAATTACATTATTCTATTTTTTTTTTAATTATTTTTAGTCATTTTATTAGAAGAAAAAAAACCCCTCTTTTCCTCTCCCTCTAGAATACAGGAGATAGAGACGCTGCTCTGTACAATGGAGCTCTGTGTCCTGTGTAATCTACTGTGTAATCAGGGCTTCATTGTAGGTTCATTTATGTTAAATCCTCCCTCTGACATCATCAATCCTAGTGGCTCACCAGCTTTGCTCAGGTAGAAAGCCTAGGAGGCTGCTGGACACAAGTTTTGAAAGTTGCTGGTTTGAATCCAAGGTGGTGAAGATAAAAAAAAATGTATTTGTATTTTTTTTCCTCATTTCTTTATAGTAGTTTTATGGGAACAAATGAATCAGACTCTTTCCTTCACCTACAAAGAGATGCAGTATCTATCTATCTATCTATCTATCCCTCTATCTATCTATTCATCTATCTATCTATCTATCTGTCTATTCTTGATCTATTATATATCTATCATGTATCTATCTATCTATGATTCTATCTATCTATCTATCTATCCCTCTATCTATCTATGATTCTATCTATCTATCTATGCCTCTATCTATCTATGATTCTATCTATTTTTCTATCTATCTATCTATCTATCTATCTATCTATCTATCTATCTATCTATATGTCTATCTATCTATCATGTATGTATCTATCTATCTATTATCTGTCATGTATCTATATATCCCTCTATAATCCATCCATCCTTCTATCATCCATTCATCCCTCTATCATTCATCCATCCCTCTATCATCCATCCTTCCCTCTATCCCTCTCTCTATCCCTCCCTCCCTCCGTCATCCATCCATCCATCCATCCATCCATCCATCCATCCATCCATCCATCCATCCATCCATCCATCCATCCATCCATCCATCCATCCATCCATCCATCCATCCATCCATCCATCCATCCATCCATCCATCCATCCATCCAATCTGCTTCTGGATTCTCACCTGCAATACAGAGGTCAAGATTGCCAAATCTTCCTATGCTTTTCATTACAGGCAATGAGCTCACGGTTCATGGGTTTGAGTCCCGGCCGCCCCGATAATCCAGACCTGATGAGAATTTAATTTAATTTATTCACTGCATTGAGGGGAGGAGCTGGGACATCAGCTGTGAGACGCGGGGCTGCGGGACACACCTCTAAAATCGGGGCAGTCCCGCAGATTCCGGGACGGTTGGGAGGTATGCTATAAGGGACTGTTTGGAGCTTATAAAGGGCTGTGTGTGGTCTCATACTGTGTACATGGGGCTGTGTGGGAGCTCATGTTGTTTATAGGAGAATATGTATGGACTCATACTGTATATCGGGGCCTGTTTATGGGCTCATATTGTATATACAGGGCCTGTGTCACGAGTGTCTCTTGCTGTTGAGAGATTTGTGAGGATTCTGTTATCTGAGCTTCACATTACCTGTGAGGCTCTGCATATTAAACATATTTGCTTTCTGTTGGCACAGAACGGGTTAATGTCTTTTTTCCTTGTTGCTAGCTCCTAGTTAGTTGGTCTCAGCTGCAGCCGGTTTGTGGCCACTCCCCTCCTCTTTAAATAGTCGCATAATCCATCTCCTGATGTTGGCAGATTCACTCTATTCTGACCATCTGAGGAAAACTAGTGGTGGCTGTAGAGCTTGCTATTGGCCAATGCATGTGAGCCTGGTAACCAGTGACAGGGTATATCTCAATATACTGGGACCCTAACTCAAATGCCTCTATCTGGGTTAAAAACCTACATGTCTGGGCAGCTAGAATTTAGCTATAAAGGGGAATGAACACAGCCTGGTTACCGAGCTTGCATTCATTGGCCAATACATAAGCTAAATATCTCTATTTTTCAAATATTCCTATAGCAGTAACGCAATACCAGAGTTCCCTTATTCATTGTTACAGTGCAGCTGTATGTGTTTGTAGTTATATATTGCACTGCACTCGGATGACATCTGAGTGCAGTCTGATGTTTCTCTCGCACCCATAGTCTTGTATAGGTGTGAGTGATCAGAGACTCTCAGACAATCGCAGCATGCTGCAATTTTTTTCCTCAGTCTGTTTAGGGCTGAGGAAATACTGTACTCACAGATCTGAGCTGCAACATTGTCTTACATGGGGCCGAGTGCAATATGAGATTTTCTCGCATTGCACTTGTGCGAGTCATACGCCAATAACTCTGCCCTTAGACTGAAGCTCATGTTCAATTCTACCACTGGTCCATTAATTCCCTCACTGGCTGTGAGCGCAGCATTTGGCTTTTTCTAGAAGCCCCAAAGAGGATTAATAGAGCAGTGGCCAGGCGTCCGAGCCGTCTGTATTTTATAATGGGGATAAAAGTTCCCTGTCTGGGATAACAGTTCAGATACTGCTGATTAATACATTTACACTGATCTTGTGGAGTGCGCACAGTAGATGTGCAGGAGCTGCCTGTATTTTACTGTGGACGCTCCACTATAGATGGGATAACGACTAACCGGTATTTATTTGCATATAGTTGTAGAATGGGTCCCTAGAGTCCATGCCTTTTGTGGGCCCTAGACACCCCAGTCCAGCCCTGATTGTGCCCTTTACAGTCACACTGCACCCTGAATGGTGCGATCTCTCTAATATGTCATTGTAGGTCAGAGGTCACTGTAATGCATTCGCTGTTGTGAAATCTTTGTCATTGCTTTTCTTTTCTCCACTTCAACAGATGGATCCGCAAAATCCAGTCAACACCCAGAAGTTTCAGGGCAAACAACTATCTGCGACTGTACGTATTTATTTCTGGCCATAACATACTATAGGACGTTTTGCATGTACCAGTGGCAGAGTGCGGCATTTGTAGTGACCCAGTGGCGGAGTGCAGCATTTGTAGTGACCCAGTGGCAGAAGGCGGCATTTGTAGTAACCAAGTGGCGGAGGGCGGCATTTGTAGTGACCCAGTGGCAGAAGGCGGCATTTGTAGTAACCAAGTGGCGGAGGGCGGCATTTGTAGTGACCCAGTGGCGGAGGACGACATTTGTAGTGACCCAGTGGCGGAGGACGACATTTGTAGTGACTCAGTGGTGGAGGGCGGAATTTGCAGGAACCCAGTGGGGAGTGCTGCATTTGTAGTGACCCAGGTGTTTATTGCTTACACCCACAGATCCAGTGCTTTTTGTTACTCCCTATTTATCTTGTAGTTGTTTTACCACCACACGCGATCCATCTGGCTGACTATTTCTAGTGGTTCAGCTTAATAGCATACAAGGTATCTCAGGAGTTACTATTAAAGGGTCTGCAATCTAATGTGGCATTACTGTATTCTAATAAATTGTGGACTCTGCCACCTCCTGCATGGCCGCTACTAAGAAAAAGTCAGTGTTAGTTAATCAGTGGGTCTCCACATGGATTCAGACATCTGCTGCCCTAATATACAACCTATAACTGACCCATTATCCCACATTTTTCATATGTGTAATTCTTTATAATAATAAATTATTCTAAGTAGAATTGCTTATCAATAGTTTTTATTTAGTTCAAAAATTAAATGTCACACAGTGCACAGGGGTGAACAAGTAGCTAAAAAATCTTTAAAAATACAGTCAGAGGGTATTTACATAACAGGGTAGCATGATCCACACATCCCATAGATATCAATGGTTCATATTATAGGTGAAAACATTTCCTTCAAACATAGGTATATAGAAAGTGCTTAATACAGTGCAATGTCCGCATAACTCTCAGCATATATCAATCAAAGTTGTATATAAATATATATAAAGTGCTTAGTGCAGAGCAGCATAGATTGTAAACATTTACACATAGTCCTGTGTTGCCGCATTCAGCAGCACAGGAAAGAACATTGTCAAGCTCACCACTGAACCATGTTCTAGGGGTAAAACAATTAATTCTTAGTGAGAACCCACCAATGTGGGGATGGAAATTATGTGGATCACGTCACCCTGCACCTCTGAGGTGCAGGGTGACGTGATCCACATAATTTCCATCCCCACATTGGTGGGTTCTCACTAAGAATTAATTGTTTTACCCCTAGAACATGGTTCAGTGGTGAGCTTGACAATGTTCTTTCCTGTGCTGCTGAATGCGGCAACACAGGACTATGTGTAAATGTTTACAATCTATGCTGCTCTGCACTAAGCACTTTATATATATTTATATACAACTTTGATTGATATATGCTGAGAGTTATGCGGACATTGCACTGTATTAAGCACTTTCTATATACCTATGTTTGAAGGAAATGTTTTCACCTATAATATGAACCATTGATATCTATGGGATGTGTGGATCATGCTACCCTGTTATGTAAATACCCTCTGACTGTATTTTTAAAGATTTTTTAGCTACTTGTTCACCCCTGTGCACTGTGTGACATTTAATTTTTGAACTAAATAAAAACTATTGATAAGCAATTCTACTTAGAATAATTTATTATTATAAAGAATTACACATATGAAAAATGTGGGATAATGGGTCAGTTATAGGTTGTATATGCTTAATTGAGGACCTAGTCTAAAGAAATATTGTTGAAATGGACCTAAGTGTTCTTTTGGTTAATCTGCTGCCCTAATGTTGGTGGCATATCCTAACGATTAGTCATTAATAGTCAAATCTTGGAAAACCCCTTTATCTGTGATGTAGGAAATGTACAAAGATTGTCACAAAAGTATTTGGGTTGGATTGAGAAAATCGGGAATATACTATGGGGTACTTTGCACACTACGACATCGCAAGCCGATGCTGCGATGCCGAGCGCGATAGTCCCCGCCCCCGTCGCAGCAGCGATATCTTGTGATTACTGCCGTAGCGAACATTATCGCTACGGCAGCTTCACGCGCACTTACCTGCCCTGCGACGTCGCTCTGGCCGGCAAACCGCCTCCTTCCTAAGGGGGCGGGTTGTGTGGCGTCAAAGCGACGTCACACGGCAGGCGGCCAATAGGAGCGGAGGGGCGGAGATGAACGGGACGTAAACATCCCGCCCACCTTCTTCCTTCCGCATTGCAGCCGGAACGCAGGTAAGGTGATGTTCCTCGCTCCTACGGCTTCACACACAGCGATGTGTGCTGCCTGCTGGAACGAGGAACAACATCATACCATCGCTGCTGCGACATTATGGAAATGTTGGACCCTACACCGACCATACGATAACAACGCTTTTGCGGTCGATAATCGTATGTAAAAGGTTTCACATACCGTGATGTCGACAGCGACGCCGGATGTGCGTCACTTTCGATTTGACCCCACCGACATCGCACCTGCGATGTCGTAGTGTGCAAAGTACCCCTAAGTCTGTCAAATCCTAACCTCCTTTGTTACTTGTACATTTGGAGCACCTCACGGGGTCTGGGGAATACTCATCACCGGGCCGGTGAGGGTCAGGGGATGTCACGGGTGGCCCTGCCCGGTTTCATGACCCCGAGGTGTCCATGAAGGGATGAAGAATGGTGGGATGATGAGGATGATGGGGTTGAGGATGTTGTTTTGTGATGCATTGCAGGTGCTGTCCTCTGGGGCGAATGGTGTCGCAGCTCGGATGGTTCGGCTCCCCACAGGTAGAGCCAGGGCCCAGGGGAGGATGTCGGTAGTCGTCGTTGGTGCCGGAGCGCTGGGCGCCGACAATGAAGGGCTGATTCAGTAGTTGCAGTTCAAGGTCTTTTAATCACAGTCCGGTTGTCACCCTTGGAGTGCTGGTTTCTGCCGTGATGGGCCCCAGCCGACCCCGGATAATTCGGAGGTCACCACCGGTGTTTCCACTGTGTGTCCTTTCTGGTCGGGGTCACTCCAATCCCGTGGATGGAATGTGGAACAGGCTGCTGGTGTTTCCTGCACTCTCCGCAGACCCTGGAATCCCCTGTAGCTGTGTAGAGCCCGGGGATGAGCTACTTGCTCCTGGCCGCGGGTCTTGAAGTGCTCCCAGAAGTGTAAGGTGATGCCTGGACCGAGGTCCTGACTGTGCTCCTCACCCCAAGCTGTACCCGGGGTTAACTACTCAAGTGAGAAGATGCTCTTTCCTTTTCCCCAAGTGGTGCCCGCCCCCCCCAGGTGGTTGTCCTAGTGACCGGGAAAGTCCCATGCCCCGTGATGACCACCCCCCTGTCCACCCTAGTCCAACCCCGGTGGGAAAGCACCTAACTGTGTGTAGTTTGTGAATGTGTTAAACACCAGCAATTAACCTCTTCCTTACCCGGGATGAGTACTGCACTTTAAGTGAGATGCAGATCCCTGTGGCGACTGAAGCCTCAGGGGCGCCACACATTTCCATGAGATGATATATGTTTCATGTACTATAGGGAGGAGACCACTGAAAATGAAGTGGACGAGAACGGCAGCATGTCCAGGTAAGAGCAGAGATTTTTCTGAGCAAACCTTCTAGATGATTCCATATTACTGTGTATATCTGACCATACAGAGTGGCAATTTAGGGGTTATTTTTTTATGTCACTCATATTGTCCCCCATGTGAGATCATTCAGATATCCTTTTATATTGTGCACACATTCACCTGTTACAACCATCATGCACACAACACATTATATTTCTCAATTTCTCATATTCTTTCTAATCTTTTATTTGTTGTTTTGTTTTTTGGTTTTTTTTCTCCATGCCACAATTTTACATTTTACATTTAAGACATGCATTGACATTTGCCTATTCTCACTCATATTGTTGTCTTGTGGATGTTTCTGCTAATGCATGCCCAATATACTGTTCAGTGTTCTGTCAGTTACCATGATATGCTGTCACTATGTCAACTGCCCTTATACGTCCACACATCCAATTTTATGAGTGCCTGGCATTGCGCATGCGTGACTTGTGTCCGGCTGGTTCCCAGCTCTCTGTGTCTTCCCATGACTCCCCGCATAGCTAACTTTGTCATGTGATGCAGAAGTCCATGATCTCCCAGAAGTCGCCAGCCAAGCATGCATCACCACATGCTGCACCCTCATTTCATTGACCACATTTGTCTTTTTAAACCCCCTAACAGCACCCCAGAAGGTTAGACGAAATGCGCATTGGGCGTCCCATACTACAGGATCTCACTGTCACCAGACACACTTTGCCACACTATTATGTGGCTTACAATCTTCACTTTACTATTACCAGGGAACTTTCAGCGCACTACCATGTGACTCATGATCTCCATCTAAATGCACTGTCACTTTACTATTACTAGGGACCCTTCAGCACACTACCATGTGGCTCATGATCTCCATCTAAATGTGTGCCAGCCCAGCAGTGGATCGAACCGCTCGGATCCGGGGGTAGTGTCCGTTCGTGGCTCGAGGGTCTCTGGACCCGGGGGCTTAGGGGCCACACTCTAAAATAAAAGGGGGATATTTACAGGGGAGTTATAGATCGTGACACCACCCGTGGTGTGCGGTAACTGGGAGTACCGCCGCTGCCGTTGGGAGTACCCTGGGTGATGGAGTGGGGGGCAGCAAGGTTTCGTTGCCCTCCACAGGTAGAGGTAGGCCCCGGGACTCTGGATGATGATACAGGGTGCCGTGAAGGGGGAATCTCTTAGGTACTCACTCAGCCAATAAGCACACGCTGCCGCTGCCGCTCAAAGGGGAGCTCATCCGGGTCCCGTCCCCTGCAGTGCTGCCTGGTGATCCGTGACCTGCCTCCTGGCACAAAGTTTAGATTCACCGTAGTGGCCCGGTAGTCTGGAACTTTCCGGGCCCTGCTCCCCACTGTGTCTAAGTGAGGGAGCCTGCTCTCAGGGCTCACACTTGGGATTTTAATGGGCTGCTTGTATGAAAGGCCCTATCCCCCTCGTTGCGCTAGCGCCCCGATTCTGGAGCGAGTGGGAACAGTCCATAAAGGCTCCGTTCTCCGCAGATTAATTGCCGGGTTGCCTGAAGCTTTTCCCCAACCTAGGGTCCGTGTACCCTGCCGTGCCTTTGGTCCCAGACCAGTGATAGGACCAGCAACAACTTTGTCTCCAGATTTTAACTCAGGAGACACTAAGAGTGTTTTTATGCATATCAGTAAATTCAATAAAGCTTTTTTTTGGATAAAACCCAAACTTTATTAAACAGTCAAATATACAATTATTAACCCCTTAACGACCGCGGGCCGTAAAATTACGTCCTAAATGACATAATCTTACTGCCCGCGGTCCTCCGGCGGCAGCATGCCGCGATCGGCACACATCTCAGCTGATTTTCACAGCTGAGATGTGTGCCTGCTAGGCACGAGCAGAATCGTTATCTGCTCGTGCCGATTAACCCCTTATATGGCGCTGTCAATACATGACAGCGCCATTATAAGCGCAATCGCGGTAAAGTTTTACTTACCGCCGAAACCGGAAGTCACGTGACGCGATCACGTGACTCCCGATAGTTGTCATGGTAGTACAGGGTCATGTGATGACTCCTGTACTACACATGAATTGGTTTCACTTTCGCTGTGCCCGGGGCACAGCAAAAGAGAAAGACAGCGTATCTGCTGTTTACAGCCTTCCAGCTGTGATCAGCAGATACTGCAGAGCGATCGGAATGCTGATCGCAATAGCCCCCTAGGGGGACTAGTAAAATAAAAAAAAAAGTAAAAAAATAAGTTTTAAAAAATTAAAAAAAAACAAAAAAACCTAAAAGTTCAAATCACCCCCCATTCGCCCCATTGAAAATTAAAGGGTTAAAAAAATAAAAAATATACACACATTTGGTATCGCCGCGTTCAGAAACGCCCGATCTATCAAAATATAAAATCAATTAATCTGATCAGTAAACGGCGTAGCGGTAAAAAAATTCCAAACGCCAAAACGACGTTTTTTTGTCGCCACAACTTTTGCGCAAAATGCAATAAGAGGCGATCAAAACGTAGCATCTGCGCAAAAATGGTACCGTTAAAAACGTCAGCTCGAGACGCAAAAAATAAGCCGTCATTGAGCCTAAGATCCCGAAAAATGAGAACGCTACGGGTCACGGAATATGGCGTAAAACGTGCGCCACTTTTTTCGGACAAACTTCCGATTTTTTTTTAACCCCTTATATAAAAGTAAACCTATACATGTTTGGTGTCTACGAACTCGCACTGACCTGAGGCATCACACCCACACATCAGTTTTACCATATAGTGAACACAGTGAATAAAATATCTCAAAAACCATAGTGCTATCGCACTTTTTTTGCAATTTTTCAGCATTTGGAATTTTTTTGCCATTTTCTAGTACACAATATGGTAAAACTGATGGTTTCATTTAAAAGTACAGCTCGTTCCGCAAAAAATGAGCCCTCACATGACCATATTGACTGAAAAATAAAAAAGTTACGTCTCTCAGAAAAAGAATGGCGAAAAAAAAAAACGGAAAGCGAAAAATCGGCCGGTCGTGAAAGGGTTAAAATAAACAGGGAGACACACCTTGTTGAAGGACGAATATAAGCCCCTATTCTATACACACATCAGAATTGTTCGCCAGATATGAAAAAGAGATCACTACTTTTTTATTCTGATAATATATCCAGTAATATACTGTTAATAAAGGATCAATATTATTGCCTAGGTACTAGTGCTGTACTACCACAATATAATGCTAATCTCATTTCGGCTATATATAACACTACAACGGAAATATTGCAAAATTACACTAAGTGATCAAAAACTATTATGTTAAATCAACATAATAGGTGAACCGTGGGCACCTGACCTAGACGCAGGGATGATGTAGTGTTTGTATGGGTATAATGAAAAAATCCCTCTGATGCACTGCCATCTGTGCCTCTGTCCATGTGCATGTTATGACATTTTATGTTGTCAAGTGAATTGAATTATTTTGAGGTACATAATAGTTTTTGATCACTTAGTGTAATTTTGCAATATTTCCGTTGTAGTGTTATATATAGCCGAAATGAGATTAGCATTATATTGTGGTAGTACAGCACTAGTACCTAGGCAATAATATTGATCCTTTATTAACAGTATATTACTGGATATATTATCAGAATAAAAAAGTAGTGATCTCTTTTTCATATCTGGCGAACAATTCTGATGTGTGTATAGAATAGGGGCTTATATTCGTCCTTCAACAAGGTGTGTCTCCCTGTTTATTTCAATAATTGTATATTTGACTGTTTAATAAAGTTTGGGTTTTATCCAAAAAAAAGCTTTATTGAATTTACTGATATGCATAAAAACACTCTTAGTGTCTCCTGAGTTAAAATCTGGAGACAAAGTTGTTGCTGTCTAAATTGAGTGATGCTCCTTATTTTGAAGTTGGGACCAATGTGTTAATGCAGTGATAGGACCAGGCTGCTGACCGTTCTCTTTAACAGGTCCAGGCACCTTGCCTCAATGCCCTGCGACCGGGGGTCCAACTCCTCTATGTCCAGACCACCATCTGCAACCTAGTCAGCTTCTCCTGGGAGACACTACTCCCAACTGTGCCGCCCCTGTGCCAGCAGCCGGTGCTGCTCGGATCCGGACCTGCAGTATGGCTCGAGGGACTCTACCAGACCCGGGGGTCGCACGGACACTTCGAATAAAAAGGGGACGTAATTGTACGGGATTTGCTATAAACTGTCTGTAACGCCACCCACGGCGTGTGGTGCGGTGTAGCACCACCGCTGCTGTTATGGGATGCCCGGAGAAGATGTGATGGCAGCTGGATGTTAACCCCTCCATGGGTAGGGATTGATGCCCCGGGGACCAGTGTTGTGCAGGGTTGCAGGGATCAGCACACTTACACTTCAGTTGTCCTGGTGCTGGATGAGGTTGCACTGATGTGTGGAGTCAATAAACACACAGTTCTTTTGGCAAACCAAGGTGATGGTGGCCGGCCTCCGCAGATGGGTGTATCTGGTCCCACACCCGGGCTGGTGATCAATGTCTCTTTCCTCTGCACTTTGTATTTTCTGTGATGGACTTCCCGGTGTGTAACACGGGAGTCCGCTCCCGGTCCTTTGGTTGGGAGCCGTGCCTGTCTGACGCTGACCTGTGGGATCTACCATGCCCTGGCAGATGCCCTATCCCTCTCTGTGGGTAGTTGTCAACTTTTCAGGACTTAGGTTGGGACAGGACCTATAATCCTGCCCTCAATTGGTTAATTAGCTAGGCAGTTGGTGCCTGTCCTGGCTTCAGGGTCCAAGTACCCCCTTTGTGCACGGTTTCCGGGTCGGTTCTCCGGTGTCGGTATCGGCGGGCTACAACCCTGCCCCGGTTCACCTCGGATCTCTGGCAGCAGTCTTCCCATCTCCTCCTGCCACTGATCACCGTCTGCCACCTAGCCATCACGCCGGGGCTCCAACCCCGATGCCTGTCAGCTTGAACTTTAGACCTTGACTGCCTGAGCTCCACCTTCACTCAACTTGAACTCTGCTTCAACTAACTGCTCTCCCGCCTTGGGTTCTCCAGACCCCTAGGTGGGCGTTCTCCATCCACCTGGTCCTGCCCACTGGTGTGTCTGTCCTTCCCTGAGGGAGTGACTAGGATTTCAGGTCGGCTGCTTTAACCCTGTGTGGGAGAGGTGTTGTGCGGGGCCCTAAACTGTGTGACTACCTGGTTTTGCCAGTGCGTCACACAACCTCCTCCACTTCACTACTCGTCTCACTACTCTCCTTCTTACTACTTCTCTACACTCCTCACCTCCCCTTCATGACTCCTAGGTGGGCGACCCTATTCCGCTCAAGCTGCCCACTGGCGTATCTGGTGGGTGTGGTGCAGGATGTATCTAGGATTTGATTTGCTGTTGGAGGCAGCACTGTAAGATAGGGACCCAGAACCATCAAGGATTTGTATACTGCACTAAATGGAAAGAGTGTGCAGTACTCTGTGACGACCTGATAGTCCAGGGGCGTCACAAATGCACTGTCACTTTACTATTACCAGGGACCCTTCAGCACACTACCATGAGGCTCATGATCCCCATCTAAATGTGAGTCGCCCACCACAGTGCTGCAGCGATCACCTCCGGAACACTGCGGGGACTTCTCCTTAGGGACCCTTCTGGCAACAGGTAGGTTAGGTTGTTCACTTCTGAGTCATGACGCCACTCTCGGTTTTGCGGTCATGGTAATGGGGGACCGCCACTGCAGTGTAACGAGCGTGTGGGGCTGATGGTGTCTGCAGTCTGATGGTATGGCCTCCCGAGAGTGAGGCTGGCCCCAGGGGCTCGGGTGTATGTGTGTGGAACAACAGGTCGCAAAAGAACTCAGTCTCAGTCCAGAAATGTCTTTCAACTTGTTTACTCATGTTCAGCTGGTTTTGTGAGGTAACCCGGGCGATACTGAGCTAGACCAGAGAGAACCAGGTATCCTTCAGGCTGGTGTAGGGGTGACTGCTGACTCGCCTTCCTAGCACGTCTTGTTTCGGACAACCCCTGACTTAGAGTACCGTGGGATTCATCCAGGGAAGTCGCATCTGCCTTTTCTCCCCTTTCTAGCCCGTTTGCGGGCAGCGTGGACTAAGGTGGATAGCTGCAGGCTCAATCCTCCTTATGGGCCCCCTTGTTGCTGTTGATGCTAGTGCAACTGTGTTGGTTGGTGTGGAACCTCTAGTCCCACCACCTGCAGGATTTAGCAGACTACTAAATGGATGTCTGGCTCTAGGGACCTGTTCCCCGTGTGTGCTTCATTACCAGGAGTCCTCGTACTCAACTGCCTTTCCTTTCTCTTCTGCAGGAGTCTTTCAGGCTGACTGTGTGGCAATGTACTCCCCCGCCAGCAGCCACTACATGTGCAGGGTCTGACTAGTGTGTTCGCTCTCCTGCGTCTGCACTTCAGACTCGGCTACCTCCAGATTCTGTTCCCTTGACTGCCACTGCAACAACTCGTTTCCAGCTTCTCTACCGCAACACTAGCTGAGATGTGGAGGCCACGCCCCCTCCTGGGTCTGCCCAGGGTCCCCTCTAATGTGTGTGTGAGACCTGGTTACAATGTGTCTGTGTACACCCTACTCAGCCTTTGGGATTACCTGTTTGCACTCACCCAGCATGGGTGTAGTACCCAGTGGTGCCTGACCAGGTCAGGGGTGCCACAAATGCACTGTCACTTTACTGTTACCAGGGACCCTTCAGCGCACTACCATGGGACTCATGATCTCCATCTAAATGCACTGTCATCTTACTATTACCACAATGATTCAATAAAAGATTGGCACACACATGGATTGCAAATTAGTTATTTTCTTCTAATGTATTTCATTTCCAAATATATACAACAGTGACATATTTTGGTCACAAGAGCTTTCTCAAACAATCTGTATAACAAAATAAAACAACCCTGTTTAAATAATTTAATGACCGTGCACAAATGAGAACTGCTTAATCACTTTGCACATTAATTTGCCAACTCTACATATCCTACTACTGTATTAACCCTTTTTTGTGTCGATAGTGATCCAGTCAAATCTTACTTCGGATAATACATTTTAATGTAATATTCTACTCATGGGAAAACTCACCCCTTATTATTATCTCCCCATCTTTTATTCATACATATTAGAAGAATTTACCTAGCAATTAGTGCCAAAAGCATTTATAAAAATTCCGATAATTTGTCAGAAAATAGATCTGTACAAAATCTCTTTAGAGACTAAAGCGGGCTTTACACGCTACGAGATCGCTACAGCGATCTCGTTGGGGTCACGGATTTTGTAACGCACATCCGGCCGCTGTAGTGATCTCGTTGTGTGTGACTCCTAGGAGCGATTTTGGATCGTTGCAAAAACGTCCAAAATCGCTCCTTGTTAACATGAGGGTCCATTCTCAAATATCGCTGCTGTCGTGTGGGCGAAGTTGATCCTCGTCCCTGCGGCAGCACACATCGCTACGTGTGACGCCGCAGGAACGAGGAACCTTTCCTTACCTGCCACACGCCAGCAATGAGGAAGGAAGAAGGTGGGCGGGATGTTCGTCCCGCTCATCTCCGCCCCTCCGCTTTGATTGGCCGGCCCCTTAGTGACGTCACTGTGATGCCAAACGTCCCTCCCCCTTGAGGGAGGGATTGTTCAGCAGTCACAGCGCCGACGCCGACCAGGTAAGTGCGTGTGACGCTGCCATAGCGATCATGTTCGCTGCGGCAGCAATCACCAAATATCGCCATAACGATAAGGGCGGGTGCTATCACGCTCGCCATCGCTAGCATCGGCTAGCGATGTCGCAGCGTGTAAAGCCCGCTTTAATCACCATGGACAATATGACATTTTGAAGACAATTAGAACTCAATGTTTTCTTCAATACATACGATTATAACCTCCTAGAAATGCGACTTAACCTTAAGTCAAGAAAAGGGGGGTCCATTAATCGTATACCATAATAGCATCCGCAGATAATAGCCTCCATGGTGGGATGTCCCAATGTGAAGATTTTGTTCTCTATGTAATAATGGTATGGGTGACATCTGATTGTAATCCTAATTTGTATCCTGAGAGGATAGTGGGATTTGGAGATACATATTTTTAATGCTGTTTATATCTGTCGTATTCTTATTACAAATTTCAGAACTATGTTGGAGTAATTGACATTCCTCATGTTATGTTCTTATGAGATATTTAAGTTTTTTATTATTATTTCAGATTAGAAATGGATGATAACCATTTAAATGGCGACCGCTGAGTTCTATTCACATTATGCAAAGTGTAACTTACCTGTAATTGAATGCAACAAGTAGTGCGGTTTTCTTGGTCCATATACATGGCTATCCTTCATTGTGTGTCAGGGTGATTATCTGATTGTATGGTCTAATCTCTTGGAATGACGCTCCATTATCATCAGCAGATATTCAGTCCGGGCAGGTAGATGCGGTGCTGCTATGTTTCAGACTGTTACATCTGTGTACAATCTCGCGTTCCAACAATCCGGGGGACAAGATCATGGTTGAATGATGTGCAACTTGCATTGATTCATGGATCGAGGGAATATGTCATATGTGGAAAAATTCCGAAACTGATCCACTTGGATGTGTTGGAGATGGTCATTTATAGAGCTATTACATAGAAAGCAGAATCTTTAGATTGGGACATCACACCTCGGATGCTGTTATACAATCCAGTGGATCCACTTTGATTTGTTGAAGCAAGTCATCCATACCATTAGTACATGGAGAAGAAAATCTTCAGATTGGGACACTACACTGTGGAGGCTATTATATGTTAATGCACCCCCTTTTTCTGACTTATGGTCATGTCACACACACAACGACAGCGATGACGACGTTGCTGCTAAGCCACCATTTTCTGTGACGTAGCAGCGACCTTGCTAGCGATGTCGCTGTGTGTGACATCCAGCAACGACCTGGCCCCTGCTGTGAAGTCGCCGGTCGTTGCTGAATGTCCTGCACCATTTTTTGGTCATTGCTCTGCCGCTGTGAAGCACACAACGCTGTGTGTGACAGCGAGAGAGCAACGAACTGAATGTGCAGGGAGCAGGGAGCCGGCGTCTGCGGATGCTGGTAACCAAGGTAAATATCAGGTAACCAAGCAAAGGCTTGGTTACCCAATATTTACCTTCGTAACCAGCGTCCGCAGCTTCTTGAAGCCAACTGCCTGCTCCCTGCACACGTAGCCAAGGTACACATCGGGTAACTTTAACTATAAAGCGGTTTGCTTATTAACCCGATGTGTACTCTGGCTACGAGTGCAGGGAGCCAGCGCTAAGCGATGTGCGCAGGTAACCAAGGGAAATATCGGGTAACCAAGCGAAGCACTTTGCTTGGTTACCCAATATTTACCTTAGTTACCAAGCGCAGCATCGCTTCCACGCGTCGCTGCTGGCTGGGGGCTGTTCACTGGTCGCTGGTGAGATCTGCCTGTTTGACAGCTCACCAGCGACCATGTAACGATGCAGCAGAGATCCTGATAAGGTCAGATCGTCATCGTGATCGCTGCTGCATCGCTACGTGTGACCTAGGTTTTAAGGTTAAGTCGTATTTCTAGGAGGCTATGTATTGTTGAAACCATTGAGTTCTAACTGTCTTCAACTGTCATATTGTCAATGGTGATTCTGTCGCGGGCGGAGGAGGGGACGCTGCGCTCTCCCACTGCTCGGGTCCGGCTGCCGCTGCTGCTGCGGCCGCTGCTGCTCAGTGGCTCGAGCGATGGGCCGGATCTCGGGGACTCGAGCGGCGCTCCTCGCCCGTGAGTGAAAAGGGGTTTGGTTTTGGGGATTTATTGTCCGTGACGCCACCCACGGTTGTGGTGATTTTTGGTAACACCACCGCTGCTCTGTATGGGGATCCCGGGAGCGGTGACAGGGAGCAGCAGAGTTGTTAGTTCTCCCCTCCGTGGGTAGGGGTTGGTTGTCCCGGGGCCCAGTGATGGGGTGGAGGATGAGGGATGGCAATCCAGGTACGGGGCCTGGTGAGGTGCAGGGTCGCGGGGGCAGCGCTGTGCCTCACGGCACGGTGGTACTCACTCAGCCTGAGACGGTGACACAGTTCTCGGTAAAACACACGGCTGGAAAGACGGATCCCACGGACGGCTGCTGTTGCTTTTCCCCGGTAGTTAACGGTGACTGTCTCTTTCCCTGCACCTTGTGTAATGTTGGTAGCGATGGGTTCCCACCGGTAACCGGCTCCCCGACTTGGATGTGGGCCGGAGGAGCCCCTCTTTGCCCGCAGGCGCTGGCCCTGAGAAACTGGTGCCTTGGCGGTGGCGGTGTCTCTCTCTTACGGTTGGACTGTTGCCTTCAATCGGGACTTAGTTGTTTGGAAACCCGGAGGTCCCCTTCACTGACGGATTTGGCAAATTTACGGTGACTCCTAGCCTTGCCGGGATCCGAAAGGCCCCTGCCAATGGTGCTGGCTTCTCCTTGTGTACCGGTCCGGTACCGCCGGGTCACCACCCGTCCACGGTCCTCACGGCACCTCCGATAGGCCACTCCTGCAGACGGTCACCGCCGTCTGCTAACCTTGCTGTCTCCGTCCGGGGCACACACCCGGACCAACTTCAGGCTCTTTGCTTTCACTTTTCTCCTCTCAATTGCTCCTCTACCACTCAACTCCTCTCCCTAACTTCACTCTAACTGCCTGTGTTCTCCCTCCTCCAGGACTGTGAACTCCTTGGTGGGTGAAGACCAACCGCCTGGCTCCACCTCCTAGTGTGGACATCAGCCCCTGGGGAGGGCAACAAGGATTTCTGGTCTAGCTTTGATGTGCCTAACCGGGGTGTAGGGTGTGGTGATGTCATTACCTGTGACCCCTGGCCTGTCCAGGGCATCACAATTCAGTCTCTAAAGTGATTTTGTACAGATCTATTTTTGGACAAATTATTGGAATTTTATAATTGATTTTGACACTAATTGCTAGCTGAATTCTTCTAAAATAAATATATTTTGGACAAATCATCCGAATTTTTATAAAAGGTTTTGATCCCTGAATTATTTAAACACGGTTGTTTTATTTTGTTATACACGTTGAGAAAGGTCTGAGATGTAAGACTGAAACGCGTCACTGTTGTATCTATTCGCAAATGAAATAAATAATAAGAAAAAATGAATATGCAATACTTGTGGGTGCTGCTCTTCTTTTATTGAATAATAGTGAAGTCCATTCTAGGATTTGTGCACCACGATATCGAGAAGGAGCCCACTTTTGTTTTATTTTTCTATTTACTAATACCAGGGACCCTTCAACGACCACGCGGCTCATGATCCCCATCTAAATGCACTGTCACTTTAGTATTACCAGGGACCCTTCAGCACACTGCCATGGGGCTCATAATCCCCATCTAAATGCACTGTCACTTTAGTATTACCAAGGACCCTTCAGCACACTGCCATGGGGCTCATGATCTCTATCTAAATGCACGGTCACTTTACTATTACTAGGGACCCTTTGGCACACTGCCATGGGGCTCATGATCTTCATCTTAATGCACTGTCCCTTTGCCATGCACTGCTTATTCTTTATACTTCTTATAATCAGTTTAATTTCCCACTATACTCACTTCTATTTTACTAGTTATTTCACTGTTGCTCCATATCTGTATATTATAATCTCTGCAGGGCATCTACTATTTATCTGACTGCTCTACCACATGTGGTATTTTCTAGCTTCATTGTTCTACTTATTTACTGATTATTCACTTTCTTATTACATCTGCCTGATACTTTTTGCATTATACTGACGGACATAAACTTACTATAATCATATGAATTGTGAGTCCTCCATCACCTCTCAGCATTACATGCCTGTTTTCTGTGCTGGAAGCACAACCATATGCACTATTGTAGCCTATAATCAAGTATTTACTGTATATTTAGTTTCATAAGACGCACCGGATTATAAAATGCACACCTAATTTAGAGATAAAAAAAAGATAAAATAAAATATGGGATCTGTTTTATAATCCAGTGGTGTCTTATTGAGGAGGTGGGATGGCAACGGGGGTTACATGATGCAGGGGCGGTATAAGAGTACAGCGATGCTATTGAGCGGTGCAGAGGTGCCCCAGATACTCGCTTCACAATGCTGGGGCAGCCAGCACTGCACAATGCTGGTGCTCGCTGTGGGTGGTGAGGTACTAACATTCTGAAGATGTCAGCGGTGAGGGCTTCAAAGAAATGGCGGCCGCAGTCGGCACATGAGCAGATCAGTGCTTGAGCCGAGAGCTCCATCTGCGCACGCGCCTACTATGGGCGCCATTTTTTGAAAGCCCTTACCGCCGACATCTTCAGAATGGCCTGTACCTCGCCGAACAAGGCCACCTGCCGCCGCACAGAGCCTCGCAGAGCAGGGCCTCCCACCACTGCCTCACAAAGCATGGCCGCCCACCACTGCCGCACAGAGCCTCGCAAAGCAGGGCTGCCCACTGATGCCACACATAGCCTCACAGAGCAGGGCCGCCCACTACCGCCGCACAGAGCCTTGCAGAGCAACGCTGCCCACCACCGCACAGGGCCTTGTAGAGCAAGGCTGCCCACTGCCGCACAGAGCCTTGCAAAGCAGGGCCGCACAGAGCCTTGCAGGGCCGCCCTCCGCCAACCCATCTCTACCACCTCCTGCTAAGCTGCATGTGGATTTTAAGATGCGCCCCACATTTTCATCCCAAATTTTTGGGTGGAAAAGTGCGTCTTATAATCTGAAAAATACGGTACATATATATGACTTATCACCAGTTTTTCCTGCGTATTTCCCTCTTTCTTAGTGATTAGTCTACTAATAACCTATGGCCTATACTGTATATATTTTTATACTTTCCATCTACCTGTACATAACGTAGTATTCGTAAATAATTAATCCTACACACACTCCTTACAGCAATACCACAGTGTAGCTGCATATAGTAAAAATCCCACTCTCCTTTGAAGCCTGGCCACTGATGATAGGTACAGAGGCCTTCATGTTATGGGGCACCGATGGGCACAGATAATGATGCACCCCTATACAAGCACACTGTTAATGCCGCTGTCAGTTTGACAGTAGCACTTATCAGGTTAAGTAACAGCTTTAACCCATTCAGCCCCCAGCTTGTTTTCATCTTAAAGACCCGGCCATTTTTTGCAATTTTGACCAGTGTCACTTTATGAGGTTATAACTCTGGAACGCTTCAATGGATCCTGGTGATCCTGACATTGTTTTTTCGTGACATATTGTACTTCATGTCAGTGGTAAATTTAGGCCGATATGTTTTGCATTTATTTGTAAAAATTTCGGAAATTTGGCGAAAATTTTGAACATTTTCAAAATTTGAAATTTTATGCCCATAAATCTGAGAGATATGTCACACAAAATAGTTACTATATAACATTTTCCATGTGTCTGCTTTACACCAGCGCAATTTTCGAAACAAAATATTTTTTCGTTAGGAAGTCAGAAGGGTTCAAAGTTCATCAGTAATTTCTAATTTTTCCAACAAAAATTACAAAAAAAAATTTTTTTCGGTACCACATCACATTTGGAGTGATTTGAGAAACCTAGGAGACAGAAAATATCCAAAAGTGACCCCATTCTAAAATCTGCACCTCACTCTGCTCAAAACCACATCCAAGAAGTTTATTAACCCTTTAGAGCTTCACAGCAACCAAAGCAATGTAGAAGGAAAAAAATGAAAATTTTACTTTTTTACACAAAAATGTTACTTTAGCCATAAAATTTAGCATTTTCACAAGGGTATCAGGAAAAAATGCATCATAAAATTAATTGTGCAATTTCTCCTGAGTACACCAATATCTCATATGTGGTGGAAATCAATTATTTGGGTGCACCGCAAGACTCGGAAGAGAAGGAGCATCATTTGACTTTTTTAAAGCAATATTGTCTGGTATCATTAGGGGATGCGATGTTGCGTTTGGAGACCACGTGAGGTGCCTAAACAATGGAGCTCCCCCACAAGTGACCCCATTTTGGAAACTAGACCCCTCATGGAATTTATCTAGCTGTTTAGTGAGCACTTTGAACCCCTGGAGGCTTCACAAAAGTTTATAATGTTCAGACGTGAAAATATATATTTTTTTTACCACGAAATTGTTATTTCAACCAGGTAGCTTTTTTTTCACATAGGTATCAGGAAAAATGCATCATAAAACGTATTGTGCAATTTCTCCTGAGTACACAGATACCTAATATGTGGTGGAAATCAATTGTTTGGGCGCACGGCGGGGCTCAGAAGAAAAGGAGCACCATTTCACAGCAAAATTGGTTGGAATTATTAGCAGACGCCATGATGTGTTTGGAGACCCCCCTGAGGTGCCTAAACAATGGAGCTCCCCCACATATGACCCCATTTTGGAATCTAGACCCCCCTATACAAAAAAATTAGTTTGGCGAAATAAAAAATACGGACATCAGGAAAAATTAAAAAAAATAATAATTTGAGCGCCTGCAACTGACACTAAGGCAAGTGCCACACGTGAGAGCAATGCACGAATCTTTCATCGCATCATCTGGCACAGCTGCACACTCCTGTCTGGAAGAGAGCGAACGTTCCGGATGATGCGATGTGAGACTCGTGCATTGCTCTCATGTGTGGCACTGGGTTGACGATTACTACAGTATAATTTTACTGGCCCTAAAGTTTATTTGTATTTCTTTCTTAGTTTACAGAAAAAAAATCAGGACGCATGCACGGATGTGCTGCAAAAAGGGGGGGACTAGAAGGGATGGAAAAAAAGATGGATGGAGGATGGGAGAGTGTGCGGCGGAGGATGAGAAAGGGCGCGGCAGAGGATGAGAAAGGGCGCGGCGGAGGATGGGAGAGGGCGCGGCGGAGGATGGGAGAGAGCGGGTAGCAAATCTGGGTGAGAGGTGATGGAGGGGGCAGCAGAACGGGGAGGGGGTGGAGGGGGCAGCAGATCAGGGAGGGTGAGAGGGGATGGAGGGGGCAGCACATCAGGGGGGGGTGGAGGGTGCAGCAGATCGTGGAGGGTGAGATGGGGTGGAGGGGGCAGCAGATTGGGGAGGGTGAGAGGGGGTGGAGGGGGCAGCAGATCGGGGAGGGTGAGAGGTGGGGTAGGTGGCAGCAGATGAAGAGGATGGGAGAGAGCAGGCAGCAGATCAGGGAGGGTGAGAGAGGGAGCAGCAGATCGGGTAGGGGAACAGTGACTGATGAGGGAGAGCAGGCAGCAGATCCGGGAGGGTGAAAAATGGGAGAAAGGGGGCAGCAGATCGGAGAGGGTGAGAGATGGTGGAGGGGGCAGCAGATTGGGGAGGGTGAGAGATGGAAGAGAGCTGGCAGGAGATTGGGGAGGATGAGATGGGAGAGAGCGGGCAGCAGATCGGGGAAGGTGAGAGATGTGAGAGAGCGGGCAGCAGATTGGGGAGGGTGAGAGATGGTGGAGGGGGCAGCAGATTGGGGAGGGTGAGAGATGGGAGAGAGCGGGCAGCAGATCAGGGAGGGTGAAAGATGGGAGAGAGCGGGCAGCAGATCAGGGAGGGTGAGAGATGGGATAGAGCGGGTAGCAGATCGGGGAGGGTGAGAGATGGTGGAGGGGCAGCAGATGAGGATGGGAGAGAGCGGGGGCAGGAGCTCACGGAGGGGGGCAGCGGCTGATGTGGAGAGCGGTGGCAGATGGAGGGGGTTGCAGCAGATAGAGGAGATCGGCGATGGATCGGCGGCGGTGGCAGCAGATCGGGGGCAGGGGAGGCCAATTGGGGGGGCATGGGCTTACCAGGACACTTGCAGGGATCGCTCTCTTCAGCTTCCACAGACATTGGAGTGAAGCTGAGGGGAGTGGTCTCCGGCCCCAGATCCACGGTGATTGGCAAGATCGGTCACAAGGCTAGTCTCTCCAATCAGAGATGGGGGTGGGTGAAGCAGTGATCACCCATCTCCAGCCAATGATCAGTGCTATAGCTGCACTGATCATGTTTGGATTTCAATGTTTAGCCATTTTCAATGGCTGAAACATTACAGTGGCTGTGATTGGCTGAGCGGTGTTCGTCAGCCAATCACAGCCTCCGTAGGCCCAGGGAGGAGGCACCACCCCTCCTGAGGTCAGGCAGAGGTCCCCCCCTTCCGGAATCTAAGGTTTGTGTGAACCGATCGCACTCACTGGGGCTCCGGGGCTGCGATTTCGCCATGACATATTGGCTACGTCATGGGTCGTTAAGTACCATGTCACCATGACTTACGCAGTACGCCATGGGTCGTTAAGAGGTTAAGAGGTAGGTTCTGGCGGTGTCACAACCATTATCTGCCGAGTATGGGGTGGGCACAGCCCGTTCCATATACCCACTACTGACTTGCTCTGTACATGAATGGTGGATATCGGAAAGGGGTAGTTTTATTCACTTGAATGGTGAAATTTTCAGTACCAGGCACTTCCATTCATATGGACAGTGACCTCAGGACAGACTATAACCCGTGCTACTTATCTACTGTACTAAGAGTGCAACAGACCCCATATTTCATGTGCCTTCTGCACACATTTGTACAGTAGGCGAGTGAACTCAATGTCACGGTATCTCTGGAAATGGAGGATGTTTTTCTTAACACTCGTGTTACCTTGTTTCTATTTTTTAGGCTACAATACCTTTTGTCCTTGATGTGTTGCTATACCAAAAATTAAATCGGTGAGTATAAAAGACTCTTTCTGTACATCTATATCCCCAGGTCTTACATTCCGTAATATTCTGCTTTTAGCTTTAA
The DNA here is from genome assembly GCF_048569485.1 of Anomaloglossus baeobatrachus. NCBI lineage: Eukaryota > Metazoa > Chordata > Amphibia > Anura > Aromobatidae > Anomaloglossus > Anomaloglossus baeobatrachus. The sequence goes on from NC_134353.1 coordinate 362,742,295, forward strand.
GAGTTTTGCTTTTTTTTACTATTTATTTATTTTTTTTATAATTTTTTTTATAAATTTATCACATGCTAGTATAATTCATGGTGGTTAATATGGACTCTGAAACAGCTTTCTAAGTCTGCTGTTCTTTGTCTGCATATGGGCGTACAAAAACATTATTCCCCAATGGCAATGTTTTAGACAAAACTGCATAATTATTGTTAATGTACAGACCAGCCCATCTTGAGATTTCTTTCTTCCACTTTTCTGTATATATATATTTTTTTCAACTTTAGCCCTAGTTATGTATCGAGCTTAACAGAGCTAAACATAATGTCCTATTCTTCTAACGGATGCGGGCAGCTGCCGGCGATCCGCGCACATGTCAGCTGATTTGAACAGCTGACATGTGTGCCTCACAGGTATGAGTGGATCTGCTATCCACCCTTGCCTGTTAACCACTTAAATCAAGATGTCAAAATGTGATATTGAGATTTATATCCTGACCGCAGTAAATCTTCACTTACCCGGCCCCATCGGTGGCGCTGTGTGAGCCGATGGTTGTCAAAGTAGCACAGGGTCATGTGATGACTCCTGTAGCTATCATGTCTCACTTCCTGTTTCACCCAGCCGAGTGCTGAGTGTGACGGGAGATGAGTATTTCTGGCAATCACAGCTGTGTAGCTCAGATCATCAGAAATGAATGAGCAATCAGACTGCTGATCCTTATGGGGACTAGTCAAATAAAAATAAAAGTAAAAAAGAAAAGTTTAAAAAACATAAAAAAACCTAAAAGTTCAAATCACCCCACATTCGCCCCATTGAAAATTAAATGGTTAAAAAAAATATCTATATGCCCGATCTATAAAAATATAAAATCAATTAATCTGATCGGTAAATTGTGTAGCAGGAAAAAAATTCTAAATGCCAAAATTATATATTTTTTTGGTGGCCGTAAATTTTGCGCATAATGCAAAAACAGGAGATCAAAACGTAACATCTGTGACAAAAATGGTACCATTAAAAACGTCAGCTTGAGACGCAAAATGAAAAAACCATCACTGAGCCAAAGATCCCAAAAAATGAGAACACTACAGGTCTCGGAAAAATGGCGCAAAAAAGTGTGTCACGTTTTTTGCACAAAAGTCTGGATATTTTTAACCCATTAGATAAAAGTAAACCTACACATGTATGGCATCTACAAACTCGCACCGACCTAAGGAATCATAGTGAGACATCAGTTCTACTATATAGTGAACATGGTGAATAAAATATCCTAAAAACATCCATGCAATCAAACTTATTTTTGCAATTTTTTCTGCACTTGGAATTTTTTTGCAGTTCTCCAGTACACAATATGGTAAAATTGATGACTTCATCTAAAAGTACAACTCGTCCCACAAAAAGCAAGCTTTTATATGGCAAGATTGATGTAAAAATAAAAAAGCTATGGCTTTTGGAAGGAGAGCAACCCCCCCCCTCTCACCCGAAAAATGGAAAATTGGCTGGGGGTAAAGGGGTTAAAACATATAAATATGTTTAGTGTATGCAGTCCCAATGACCACATAATTGTATGGACATTTCCTTTAAATCGTGCACATTAAGCCAGTGCACGCAGGAACGGTTCCAACATTAAGTCATCCTCGTGGTTTTGGCAAATGATGTAATAAATAATTTAATAAGATATAAAAATATAAAATATAGCTTGTCTGTGTCTTAAAATGGTTGTCCTTTCACATCCCAAGACACAGATTAACTATATTTAGTATAGGTCATCTATATCAGATTAGTGGGGGTCAAACACCCGGTGCCCCCATTATATGCTCTGGCTAAATGTAAATCCAATATGCAGCTGAATTCATTGCTCCTAGAAATGCTTATAGCAGACGGTCATTGGGGATAGATCCTGAGGAAGCTCCTCCATATCTTGTCACTGGATTGCCATTGAATATTATTGTTTGTTATCTCCACTTTATATAGGACGACCATCTGGCAATACCACCGCCTTTACCATCTGAAGACCACCGCCTTTACCATCTGGCAAAACCACCGCCTTTACCATCTGGCAATACCACCGCCTTTACCATCTGGCAATACCACCGCCTTTACCATTCGGCAATACCACCGCCTTTACCATCCGGCAACACCACCGCCTTTACCATCCGGCAACATCACCGCCTTTACAATCCGGCAATACCATCGCCTTTACCAACTGGCAATACCACCGCCTTTACCATCCGGCAACACCACCGCCTTTACCATCCGGCAACATCACCGCCTTTACAATCCGGCAATACCATCGCCTTTACCAACTGGCAATACCACCGCTTTTACCATCTGGCAATACCATCGCCTTTACCATCTGGCAATACCATCGCCTTTACCATCTGGCAATACCACCGCCTTTACCATCTGGCAATACCACCGCCTTTACCATCTGGCAATACCACCGCCTTTACCATCTGGCAAGACTACCACCTTTACCATCCTATAAAATCACCGCCTTTACCATCTGGCAAAACCACCGCCTTTACTATCTGGCAATACCACCGCCTTTACCATCTAACAACACGACCGACTTTACCATCTGGCAATACCACCGCCTTTACCATCTTATAAAACCACCGCCTTTACCATCTGGCAAGACTACCACCTTTTCCACAAGGGAATACCACCGCCTTTACCATCTGGCAATACCACCGCCTTTACCATCTGGCAATACAATCGCCTTTACCATCTTATAACACAACCACCTTTACCATTTGGCAATATCACCGCCTTTACCATCTGGCAATACCACCGCCTTTACCATCTGGCAATACCACCGCCTTTACCATCTGAAGACCACCACCTTTATCATGTTTCAAAACCACCGCCTTTACCATCAAGCAAGACCACCGTCTTTACCATCTGGCAAGACCACCGCCTTTACAATCCGGCAAGACCACCGCCGTTACGATCCGGCAAGACCACCACCTTTACTATCCGGCAAGACCACCGCCTTTACTATCCGGCAAGACCACTGCCTTTACTATCCGGCAAGACCACCGCCTTTACCATCCGGCAACACCACCGCCTTTACCATCCGGCAAGACTATTGCCTTTACCATCCGGCAACACCACCGCCTCTACCATCCAGCAACACCACCGCCTTTACCATCCGGCAACACCACCGCCTTTACCATCCGGCAACACCACCGCCTTTACCATCCGGCAACACCACCGCCTTTACCATCCGGCAACACCACCGCCTTTACCATCCGGCAACACCACCGCCTTTACCATCCGGCAAGACCACCGCCTTTACCATCCGGCAACACCACCGCTTTTACCATCCGGCAATACCACCGCCTTTACCATCCGGCAAGACAACCGCCTTTACCAACCGGCAAGACCACCGACTTTACCAACCGGCAAGACCTCCACCTTTACCATACGGTAATAATATTGCCTTTACAATCCGGCAAGACCACCGCCTTTACCATCCGGCAACACCACCGCCTTTACCATTCGGCAACACCACCGCCTTTACCATCCGGCTAGACCACCGCCTTTACCATCCGGCTAGATCACCGCCTTTACCATCCGGCTAGACCACCGCCTTTATACCATCCAGCAAGACCACCGCCTTGACAATCTGGCAAGACCATCACCTTTACCATCCAGCAACACAACTGCCTTTACCATCCGATAACACCACCGCCTTTACCATCCGTCAAGACCACCACCTTTACTATCTGGCTAGACCAACGCCTTTACCATCCGGCAAGACCACCGCCTTTACCATCCGGCAAGTCCACCGCCTTTATCATCTTTCAAAACCACCGCCTTTACCATCCGGCAAGACCAAATTCTTTACCATCCGGCAAGACCGCCACCTTTACCACCTTTCAAAACCACCGCCTTTACCATTCGGCTAGACCATGCCTTTACCATCCGGCTAGACCACCGCCTTTACCATTGTTAAAAAAAATATACTCTTAAATATATTTTTCTTCAAATACGTAAAAGCGCATGAAAGAAAGGACTTCAAAAATGTAAAAAATAAATGTATTTTATCTATTTAAAAATGGTTGCCAGGGTTCAGTTACAGAAAGGAAAAACAATATACTTTGTCAGCTTACGGAAAAAAGAGTTCATTTAGTCCATACTGATCAATGGGAAATCTTTACCCATCTCTCCTTGGGTCCTGAATGGCAAAGCAGGGGGTGTCATCCCTTAGGCCGGACAGCGTGTCTTCATCATGCAGCACTGGAGTCTTCTGACAGCAGGCAATGTGGAGGAGCGACCACTAGCCCCCTCCATCGTGTGTTATATACCAACTGTTCAATCCATATAAGGTGTTTTAGTTGAACATAGTTCGTTCCATGTGACATAATCTTCTAGAAGCTACCAGAGGATTTATATATATCCTTCCATGTCAGTACTCAAGTATATTCAATATGGGCATCTTAATATTTATTCCTTATAAACTTTATTAATAACCTATGCCCTCCAACATAAACAGAACTATGAACTTATATGTCCTACTATAAAATATTTGATAACTAGATGTATTAATTTTAGTGCTTTTAACAATCCCCCCTTGAAGCGGGTGGAGCAACCCCGAAAATTAATTAATACATCATTAAAATAACAAATCTTCTTTCCTTATTTGGTGATAATGGATTAATATCAATAATAATGATGAATAATAATTAATTTGCATTATTCATGTTGTAAGTTCAATAATATAATAATGTGGATTCATGTTATGATAGGCCGTGACTGATCAATCATATAAAAATATATAACTATACTTCGCTAGACCTAAAAAGAAATGCAAAAAAACAAATCCGGTCACCATATGATGTCCTCTGAGTTGATGTCTTCTTATCTCCGATGTAATCCGGCATAAACACAGTCTCTTAGAAATAAATCCTTTGATATAAAAATGAATGGTTACCAATTTAATACAGTCCCGTATTGCGTTTATCATCGTTAGATCAAAGTCCATAAACTTTATTCTTTATTACAAAGTCCATAGCCAACGTTGATAAACCACAGTTCATGAGTGTAGAAGAATAGCAGAAGTCTTTGATGTCTGTGCAGTGTAATTTACATTAGTCACCTTTATCCTCCATGCTGCCTGTTGTCAAATCCTGGAACAGATGTTAAGACCTTCTTGGTCAGCACGACAGGGGTTAACTTTAACACGTCATTGCTCTTCTTAGTATCTGTAGGGAGGTCTTAATGCACAGACCATGTGTCATTGTCCATCCTCGAACCATAAGATCATTGTGTTTCTGAGGTGCAAACACGGTAAGTGTATTTTGTATGTTTCACAGTCTTATTTGAGACGTTACCTTTTGGACCTTTTTGCAGAATTCCTTTTAACTTTAGGATAATTATAAAGTCTTTTTATCTTCTGTAATCTTGATTGAAGACTTCATTCCCTAATCTAAATACCAAATATGGCAATAACTATCACTAATAAATGTCACAGCGTATCATAACTCTAATACTATAATACCATGTCATTATTATTATCGTAGAAGTATTAATATAATTGATACTTAGAATGATGTAATAATACTGCATAATGGTATAGACAATAGTATTCTCATGTAATGACCTTTTTTGTCATTGGTGCATTACCCTTCCAAACCCATAGGTGGCAATGTGTTGAATGTAACCAAAATATAATATAAAATATGAAATAATATAATGTGTACCTATAACATGTATCATATTATAAATATGAAAGGCAACAATGTGGCTTTTTAGTTAGATCATTTGTAAAATTATAAACCAAAGCAAATAACCTTTTAGAAAAGACTGGATGATTCCATCAAAACACAATAATACCCATTATAAATTATTATTGATTAAAAATATAATATATATTATTTGTAAATACAGGAAGGTAAACCTAGATGTACCTCGATCTTCCATCTTTATTACTCTAATTTAATTTATTTGATTTGTCTATTATTTATTAAATAACCTACTATAAGGAAATGTGTAACTATAAGTAATATTTCATCCTTATTGTGTTAACATACTAATATAAAAATAATGTATTACCAGAAAGTAAACAATTGTATATATTGATGAAGGAAGTATTCTTTTCTTCCAAAAAATGGAACTTTTCCCTTTTAATATGATTCATATTTAATAAAGTAATATTCTTATATTCGATATTACTGAACTAAATATTGAAGTGTTTTCTCAATTGAGATATTTAAAATCTGAAGAAAAAATAAAAATTGTAGAATTAAGATTTTGATTAAAAATGTGAATATTAAATAATAATTAATATAAAAATAGAAATAAAAGGAAAAATGAAAATCGGAATAAAAATAAAAATTGAAATACAAATAAGGCCTTCTATGTATATAACACCTATGTCTTTAATAATACATAACTTTAATGTTACTAGTATCTTATAGGATTTCCATACCTATCATATCAGTAACCTATAAAAATAATTAAGTCATGTAACCTTGCAAATAATACACTTCTCTTAGTATATAAATACATTATGATATACTTCAAATATATTTTTTTTTATTCCCAATTCTTCCTTTGTACTTGAAATATTAATTATTAAAGTATCCTGTAAACACATATATTTATCAAATATAAAATGTGTGATTGAGACCAAACCTCCCCCTTTCAATATCATGAAATATGATATTATAAAAATTAATGTTTAGATTAAATTAAATTAAAATTTGTGTTGTATATCTTCAAGACCATATTATAAATATCACTTCCATATTTGAAAAGAAAAATGATTACCAATCTATGTATCAGTAAAAGAAGTGACTTAACACAAAAGATCCTAACATCTCTATATTAAAGAAATATGTCTAAGAATAAGATATATATTCTGTATAAATTCCTTCATTATTTATACTTATGTACTATAACTTATTTATTCTAATAGTATACATACATATATTATAACCTCGAAGTTAAAACAAAAATTCCCCTTTTTTTTTTTTTCCTGGATCCAAGTACTCAACATTGACATCTGCAGCTGCTCAGACAATCAATCATTCATAGACACATCTATGCACACAAGACTGTCATGGTTCTTTAACATATACTTCTACATAGAAACTGACAGACACATATCCCTTTTTTCCAATATTCTATACGCATTTCAAAAATTATGTTACTAATTTGAAGTACTTCTCGAAAAAATACAAATTCCAATGTATTACATACTGTACATTTGACCATAGAACAAACATTTATTATTAGCTTTAGTACCAAGTCACATGCTCTGGTTACGTGCAAAGAACACCATTCCAAAACAGCAAGCAGTTTTACTACACTCCAAAGCTCAGATTACATTTCTAATAACTCTAAAGAAGATGTATGTATATCCATAAAAGAAACGTTAAAGTAATAGTTCTCTGGCAATTGGTACCTGAGAAAATAATAATTATTATTAATCGTGCTTTCGCGATTAACCTTACCCAATAAAATATATGTTACCTGATTGAGGACAAGAACAAATGTATAGATAAAAAATTAATACTTCATCAATCTGCTTTACTGATAAATTCTGAGGGAAATAAAAGAATAAAATTATTATCATATTTATGATAAAAATGAAACACTTAAAATCTGTTACTTTCTCTTATTATTTTATTTTAAATATTATTATTCATATACAGAGATCAAACTATTAATTATAACATTAAACTATCATTTTACTAAATGAAAATATGACCTTGATTTACTATCACTACCTTTAATATATATATATATATATATATATATGCATAGATTCACTGTATATGAATAAACATATTTATCAAACAATAAAATTAATTTACCCAGAAATCCACTTTATTTAGCTGAAGACCAAACCTAAATTTTTCTTCAAAGATTCGATTTATTAGATCCATTTTAAACTTATAGGAATCTCTGAACTTATGTAATTCAAGTTTTTCTCTTAAATGAGAAAGAACGTCTCCTAGCTGCCGCTGGCTATCAAAATCTAACCCAGGGAGAGGATCTCCACAAGACACCTGTTTCTGTCTTTCAAAGCTTTTACTCATCATTTGTCTGGGATCTTCAATCCCAGTGACCAATCCCTCCACTGGAGACAAGGGTTTTTCCTGTGGAAAGAGATTTTTAGATGATAAAAATTGGGGTGGATTGTATGGTTTGTAACACGTATGCATCTTCCTGCGAATTTCATATATCCTGTCACAGAAATATCTGGATCTGGGAGACACTGTTGGTTTTTCACAGAAACTCTCCCTTTTTCGTGTTGGTTTTTCAGAATTAATTAATTTCTGTTTTGATCGACTTTGGCGATTTCTAACAAAATCGATAAATGTCGTACATTCGAATAGGGACTTTTTATTTAATGCCACCGCACAGGCTGCATTATCAAGGAAATTAAATTTCTTGATGAATAAACGTATCATTCCATCCAATCTGACATTTGGAATGACCGCCCTATACAAACGTTCAAAAACGGACATAAATGAGAACGTACTCTCATTCTGTTCAATTTGTAATTCCTTTAACATCTCATAATTTGGATCAGATTCATTCCTTGCACAGAAGATGAGATTTTTCAGCCTTATGATATCGTTATCATTTGAACAATCAAATGTCTCATTGTCAGAAGACTTTTTTAATGCCAATTGTCTAAAGAAATGCTGAGGTATCCACATACGGAATAACTGATTCGTCTCACTATTGGTTAAATTTAACTTCTCAATGGAACTTTCAAATATCTCTGAATTTCTGCAAACATGTATTTTAGGATTATATGCGGGAATTAATTTGCATATGTCCAATAGACTCTTTCTAAGTTTAATTCCTAAATTTGTCTGTTCTATTTTTAGAAACTGTTCGTCGCCATTTTCTCTCTCCACGTGTCCTTTCTGCACGTGTCCCACTCTGGCTCCTCCCCCTTCTGGCTTCACTATGTCATTTCCTGCTTCTTTCCCAGTGTCCTGAAAATCACCTTGATTATGTAGCACATGTCTGCCGCCATTATCAAAATTCTGATTTGAATTACAGTCAAAATCTGATTTATCATTTCCAACATTACAGTCAGAATTCACAATATTACTGACTGACATTCCAGGTTCTAAGCAGTCTTTGGATTTCTCTATCACTGACTTTCCTGACAATTCAGGTTGTCTATTTCCACCATTTTTACATTTTTCTACGATTAACTTGTGAAAATCATAGACTAAATGACAGACATTTCTGATTTTCTGTTTCTCTCTATTAAAAGACCTTACACATTCTATACGTGAATTCTCAAGTTCACACTCCTCATAAAAGTGTAACCAAATCTCTTCCACATTAGAAATATCTGAATAAGTGAACTGAAGTTTACTTTGCTTAACATATGAAGAGATAAATTCCATTTTCTTACCTGAAATGATCAGATGATCTGATGGATGATCCTGTAAGACTTGATTCACCTTGCTCAGCACGTCCAATACTTCTTATGGACTGACTTTATCTTTCTTGCTCAAAAATACGTCAAAAGTTAACTTCTGTGGCTTTGTAAAGACTTTAAAGTTCATTCAAAAAAAAAAAACATTCATGCAACTTGACTTATACGTATTTCCTAGGTTCTGCGTGATTTTTATAAATTGTCGATTCCTGATCCTTTGCAGGAGATACTTGATACTTCGACCCCCCTTATGCAAAGTGAAGGAACAACAAAAAATGTAAAAAAAATCACGAATGACTGAGCTCGCCAAATGTTAAAAAAATATACTCTTAAATATATTTTTCTTCAAATACGTAAAAGCGCATGAAAGAAAGGACTTCAAAAATGTAAAAAATAAATGTATTTTATCTATTTAAAAATGGTTGCCAGGGTTCAGTTACAGAAAGGAAAAACAATATACTTTGTCAGCTTACGGAAAAAAGAGTTCATTTAGTCCATACTGATCAATGGGAAATCTTTACCCATCTCTCCTTGGGTCCTGAATGGCAAAGCAGGGGGTGTCATCCCTTAGGCCGGACAGCGTGTCTTCATCTGGCAGCACTGGAGTCTTCTGACAGCAGGCAATGTGGAGGAGCGACCACTAGCCCCCTCCATCGTGTGTTATATACCAACTGTTCAATCCATATAAGGTGTTTTAGTTGAACATAGTTCGTTCCATGTGACATAATCTTCTAGAAGCTACCAGAGGATTTATATATATCCTTCCATGTCAGTACTCAAGTATATTCAATATGGGCATCTTAATATTTATTCCTTATAAACTTGATTAATAACCTATGCCCTCCAACATAAACAGAACTATGAACTTATATGTCCTACTATAAAATATTTGATAACTAGATGTATTAATTTTAGTGCTTTTAACAACCATCAGGATAGACCACTGCCTTTACCATCCAGCTAGACCCCCGCCTTTACCATCTGGCAAGACTACCACCTTTACCATCTTATAAAACCACAGCCTTTACCATCTGGCAAAACCACCGCCTTTACTATCTGGCAATACCACCGCCTTTACCATCTAACAATACGACCGCCGTTACCATCTGTCAGTTCCACAGCCTTTACCATCTTATAAAACCACCGCCTTTACCATCTGGCAAGACTACGACCTTTTCAACAAGGCAATACCACCGCCTTTACCATCTGGCAATACCACCGGCTTTACCATCTTATAAAACCACCGCCTTTACCATCTTATAAAACTACCGCCTTTACCATCTGGCAAGACTACCACCTTTTCCACAAGAGAATACAACCGCCTTTACCATCTGGCAATACCATCGCCTTTACCATCTTATAACACCACCGCCTTTACCATTTGGCAATACCACTGCCTTTACAATCTGGCAATACTACCGCCTTTACCATCTGGCAATACCACCGCCATTACCATCTGAAGACCACCACCTTTATCATGTTTTAAAACCACCGCCTTTACCATCAAGCAAGACCACCGCCTTTACCATCTGGCAAGACCACCACCTTTACTATCCGGCAAGACCACCGCCCTTACTATCCGGCAAGACCACTGCCTTTACCATCCGTCAACACCACAGCCTTTACCATCCGGCAACACCACCGCCTTTACCAACCGGCAAGACTATTGCCTTTACCATCCGGCAAGGCCACCGCCTCTACCATCCGGCAACACCACCGCCTTACCATCCGGCAACACCACCGCCTTTACCATCCTGCAACACCACCGCCTTTACCATCCTGCAACACCACCGCCTTTACCATCCGGCAAGACCACCACCTTTACCATCCGGCAACACCACCGCCTTTACCATCAGGCAAGACCACTGCCTTTACCATCCGGCAACACCACCGCCTTTACCATCCGGCAACACCACCGTCTTTACCATCCAACAACACCACCGACTTTACCATCCGGCAACACCATCGTTTTTACCATCCGGCTAGACCACCACATTTACCATCCGGCTGGACCACCGCCTTTACAATCTGGCAAGACCATCACTTTTACCATCCAGCAACACAACTGCCTTTAACATCCGATAACACCACCGCCTTTACCATCTGGCTAGACCACCGCCTTTACTATCTGGCTAAACCACCGCCTTTACCATCCGGCAAGACCTCCGCCTTTACTATCTGGCTAAACCACCACCTTTACCATCCGGCAAGACCACCGCCTTTACCTTCTGGCAAGACCACCGCCTTTACCATCCTTTAAAACCACCGCGTTTACCATCCTACAAGACCACCGTCTTTACCATCCGGCAAGACCAACGCCTTTACCATCTTTCAAAACCACCGCCTTTACCATCCGGCTAGACCATCGCCTTTACCATCCGGCTAGACCACCGCCTTTACCATCCAGCTAGACTACCGCCTTTACCATCCGGCAACACCACCACCTTTACCATCCGGCAACACCACCGCCTTTACCATCCGGCAAGACCACCGCCTTTACCATCCGGCAAGACCACCGCCTTTACCATCCGGCAACACCACCGCCTTTACCATCCGGCTAGACCACCGCCTTTACAATCCGGCAACACCACCGCCTTTTCCATCCGGTACTCCACCGCCTTTACCATCCGGCAACACCACCGCATTTACCATCCGGCAATACCACCGCCTTTACCATCCGGCAAGACCACCGCCTTTACAATCTGGCAAGACCATCACCTTTACCATCCGGCAACACAACTGCCTTTACCATCCGATAACACCACCGCCTTTACCATCCGGCTAGACCACCGCCTTTATCAACCGGCAAGACCACCGCCTTTACCATCTGGAAATACCACTGAATTTACCTTCTGGCAACACCACCGCCTTTACCATCTGGAAAGACTACCACCTTTACCATGAAGCAATACCACCGCCTTTACCATCTGGCAATACCACCGCCTTTACCATCTGGCAATACCACCGCCTTTACCATCTGGCAATACCACCGCCTTTACCATCTGGCAAGACTACCACCTTTACCATCTTATAAAACCACCGCCTTTACCATCTGGAAAAACCACCGCCTTTACTATCTGGCAATACCACCGCCTTTACCATCTAACAACACGACCGCCTTTACCATCTGTCAATACCACAGCCTTTACCATCTTATAAAACCAACGCCTTTACCATCTTATAAAACCACCGCCTTTACCATCTGGCAAGACTACCACCTTTTCCACAAGGCAATACCACCGCCTTTACCATTTGGCAATACCACCGCCTTTACTATCTTATAAAACCACTACCTTTACCATCTGGCAAGACTACCACCTTTTCCACAAGGGAATACCACCGCCTTTACCATCTGGCAATACCAACGCCTTTACCATCTGGCAATCCCGTCGCCTTTACCATCTGGCAATACCACCGCCATTATCATCTGAAGACCACCACCTTTATCATGTTTCAAAACCACCGCCTTTACCATCTGGCAAGACCACTGCCTTTACCATCTGGCAAGACCACCGCCTTTACCATCCGGCAAGACCACCACCTTTACTATCCGGCAAGACCACCGCCCTTACTATCCGGCAAGACCACTGCCTTTACCATCCGGCAACACCACAGCCTTTACCATCCGGCAACACCACCGCCTTTACCATCCGGCAAGACTATTGCCTTTACCATCCGGCAAGGCCACCGCCTTTACCATCCTGCAACACCACCGCCTTTACCATCCGGCAAGACCACCACCTTTACCATCCGATAACACCACCGCCTTTACCATCTGGCTAGACCACCGGCTTTACCATCTGGCAACACTACCGCCTTTACCATCCAGCAACACCACCACCTTTACCATCCGGCAAGACCACCGCCTTTACTATCTGGCTAAACCACTGCCTTTACCATCCGGCAAGACCACTGCCTTTACCTTCTGGCAAGACCACCGCCTTTACCATCCTTCAAAACCACCGCGTTTACCATCCTACAAGACCACCGTCTTTACCATCCGGCAAGACCAACGCCTTTACCATCTTTCAAAACCACCGCCTTTACCATCCGGCTAGACCACCGCCTTTACCATCCAGCTAGACTTCCGCCTTTACCATTTGGCAACACCACCACCTTTACCATCCGGCAACGCCACCGCCTTTATCATCCGGCAACACCACCGCCTTTACCATCCGGCAACACCACCGCCTTTACCATCCGGCAACACAACTGCCTTTACCATCTGGCTAGACCACCGCCTTTACCATCTGGCAACACTACCGCCTTTACCATCCAGCAACACAACCACCTTTACCATCCGGCAAGACCACCGCCTTTACTATCTGGCTAAACCACTGCCTTTACCATCCGGCAAGACCACCGCCTTTACCATCCGGCAAGACCAACGCCTTTACCATCTTTCAAAACCTCCGCCTTTATTATCCGGCTAGACCACCGCCTATACAATCCGGCTAGACCACCGCCTTTACCATCCGGCTAGACCACCGCCTTTACCATCCGGCTAGACCACCGCCTTTACCATCCAGCTAGACTACCGCCTTTACCATCTGGCAACACCACCACCTTTACCATCCGGCAACACCACCGCCTTTACCATCAGGCAAGACCACCGCCTTTACCATCAGCCAAGACCACCGCCTTTACCATCCAACAAGACCACCGCCTTTACCATCCGGCAACACCACCGCCTTTACCATCTGGAAACACCACAGCCTTTACCATGCGGCAACACCACCGCCTTTACCATCCGGCAACACCACCGTCTTTACCATCCGACAACACCACCGACTTTACCATCCGGCAACACCACCGCTATTACCATTCGGCTAGACCACCGCATTTACCATCCGGCAAGACCACCGCTATTACCATTCGGCTAGACCACCGCATTTACCATCCGGCAAGAACACCGCCTTCACCATCCGGCAAGACCACCGCCTTTACAATCTGGCAAGACCACCACATTTACCATCCGGCAACACCACCGCCTTTACCATCAGGCAAGACCACCGCCTTTACCATCCAACAAGACCACCGCCTTTACCATCCGGCAACACCACCGCCTTTACCATCTGGCAACACCACAGCCTTTACCATCCGGCAACACCACCGCCTTTACCATCCGGCAACACCACCGCCTTTACCATCCGGCAACACCACCGTCTTTACCATCCGACAACACCACCGACTTTACCATCCGGCAACACCACCGCTATTACCATTCGGCTAGACCACCGCATTTACCATCCAGCAAGACCACCGCTTTTACAATCTGGAAAAACCATCACCTTTACCATCCAGCAACACCACCGCCTTTACAATCCGACAAGACCACCGCCTTTACCAACCGGTAAGACCACCGACTTTACCAACCAGCAAGACCTCCACCTATACCATACGGTAATACTATTGCCTTTACCATCCGGCAAGACCACCACCTTTACCATCCGGCAACACCACCGCCTTTACCATCTGGCAACACCACAGCCTTTACCATCTGGCAACACCACCGCCTTTACCATCCGGCTAGACCACCGCCTTTTCCATCCGGCAAGAGCAATGCCTTTACCATCCAGCAACACAACTGCCTTTACCATCCGATAACACCACCGCCTTTACCATCTGGCTAGACCACCGCCTTTACCATCCGGCAAGACCTCCGCCTTTACCATCCGGCAATACCACCAAATTTACTATCCGGCAACACCACCGCCTTTACCATCGAGCAACACCTCCGCCTTTACCATCTGGCAACACCACAGCCTTTACCATCCGGCAACACCACCGCCTTTACCATCCGGCAACACCACCGCTTTTACCATCCGGCAACACCACTGCCTTTACCATCCAGCTACACCACCGCCTTTACCATCCGGCAACACCACCGCCTTTACCATCCGGCAAGACCACAGCTTTTACCATCCGGCAACACCACCAAATTTACCATCCGGCAACACCTCCGCCTTTACCATCCGGCAACACCTCCGCCTTTACCATCTGGCAACACCACAGCCTTTACCATCCGGCAACGCCACCGCCTTTACCATCCGGTAACACCACCATCTTTTCCATCTGGCAACACCACCGCATTTACCATCCGGCAACGCCACCGCCTTTACCATCCGGTAACACCACCATCTTTGCCATCTGCAACACCACCGCTTTTACCATCCGTCAAGACCACCGCCTTTACCATCCGGCAAGACCACCGCTTTTACAATCTGGCAAATCCATCACCTTTACCAACCGGCAACACCACCATCTTTACAATCCGACAAGACCACCACCTTTACCAACCGGCAAGACCTCCACCTTTACCATATGGCAATACTATTGCCTTTACCATCCGGCAACACCACCGCCTTTACCATCCGGCAACACCACCGCCTTTACCATCCGGCAACACCACCTCCTTTACCATCTGGCTAGACCACCGCCTTTACCATCCGGCTAGACCACCGCCTTTACCATCCAGCAAGACCACCGCCTTTACAATCTGGCAAGACCATCACCTTTACCATCCAGCAACACAACTGCCTTTACCATCCAATAACACCACCGCCTTTACCATCCTTCAAGACCACAACCTTTACTATCTGGCTAGACCACCGCCTTTACCATCCGGCAAGACCTCCGCCTTTACCATCCGGCAAGTCCACCGCTTTTATCATCTGTCAAAACCACCGCCTTTACCATCCGGCAAGACCACCGTCTTTACCATCCAGCAAGACCACCGCCTTTACCATCTTTCAAAACCACCGTCTTTACCATCCGGCTAGACCACCACCTTTACCATCCGGCTAGACCACCGCCTTTACCATCCGGCTAGACCACCGCCTTTACCATCCAGCTAGACCCCCGCCTTTACCATCTGGCAACACCACCACCTTTACCATCCGGCAACACCACCGCCTTTACCATCCGGCAAGACCACCGCCTTTACCATCCGGGCAGACCACCGCCTTTACCATCTGGCAACACCACTGCCTTTACCATCCGGCTAGACCACCGCCCTTACCATCCGGCAACACCACCGCCTTTACCTTCCGGCAACTCCACCGCCTTTACCATCGGGTAACACCACCGCCTTAACCATCCGGCTAGACCACCGCCTTTACCATCCGGCAAGACCACCGCCTTTAGCATCCGGCAACACCACCGCCTTTACCATTCGGCAACACCACCGCGTTTACCACCTGGCAACACAACTGCCTTTACTATCCGGCTAGACCACCACCTTTACCATCCGGCAACACCACTGCCTTTACTATCCGGCAACTCCACCGCCTTTACCATCCGGCAACACCACCGCCTTTACCATCCGGCTAGACCTCCGCCTTTACCATCCAGCAACACCACCGCTTTTACCATCCGGCAAAACCACCGCCTTAACCACCTGGCAACACCACAGCCTTTACCATCTGGCAACACCACCACCTTTACCATCCGGCAACACCACAGCCTTTACCATCCGGCAACACCACCGCCTTTACCATCCGGCAACACCACCGCCTTTACCATCCGGCAAGATCACCACCTTTACAATCTGGCAAAACCATCACCTTTACCATCCGGTAACACCACCGCCTTTACAATCCGACAAGACCACCGCCTTTACCAACCGGAAAGACCACCGACTTTACCAACCAGCAAGACCTCCACCTTCACCATACGGCAATACTATTGCCTTTACCATCCGGCAAGACCACCACCTTTACCATCCGGCAACACCACCACCTTTACCATTCGGCAACACCACTGACTTTACCATCCGGCAACACCACCGCCTTTACCATCCGGCTAGACCACCGCCTTTACCATTCGGCTAGACCACCGCCTTTACCATCCGGCTAGACCACCGCCTTTACCATCCGGCTAGACCTTCGCCTTTACCATCTGGCTAGACCACCGCCTTTACCATCCGGCAAGACCACCACCTTTACAGTCTGGCAAGACCATCACCTTTACCATCCGGCAACACAACTGCCTTTACCATCCGATAACACCAAAGCCTTTACCATCTAGCTAGACCAGCGCCTTTACCATCTGGCAACACTACCGCCTTTACCATCCAGCAACACCACCACCTTTACCATCTGGCAAGACCACCACCTTTACCATCTGGCAAGACCACCGCCTTTACCATCCGGCAACACCACAGTCTTTACCATCCGGCAACACCACTGCCTTTACCATCCGGTTAGACCACCGCCTTTACCATGCGGCAACACCACCGCCTTTACCATCCGGCAACACCACCGCCTTTACCATCCGGCAACACAACCATTTTTACCATCCAGCAACACCACCGCCTTTACAATCTGGCTAGACCACCGCCTTTACTATCCGGCAACACCACCGGCTTTACCATCCGGCAAGACCACCGCCTTTACAATCTGGCAACACCATCACCTTTACCATCAGGCAACACAACTGCCTTTACCATCGGATAACACCACCGCCTTAACCATCCGGCTAGACCACCGCCTTTACCATCAGGCAACACAACTGCCTTTACCATCGGATAACACCACTGCCTTAACCATCCGGCTAGACCACCGCCTTTACCATCTGGCAACAACACCGCCTTTACCATCCGACAAGACCAATGCCTTTACCAACCGGTAAGATCACCGACTTTACCAACTGGCAAGACCACCGCCTTTACCATCGGGCAAGACTATTGCCTTTACCATCCGGCAAGACCACCGCCTCTACCATCCGGCAACACCACCGCCTTATCATTCTGCAACACCACCGCCTTTACCATCCAGCAAAACACCACCACCTTAACCATCCTGCAACACCATCGCCTTTACCATCCGGCAACACCACCACATTTACCATCCGGCAAGACCACCGCCTTTACCATCCGGCAAGATCACCGCCTTTACAAACTGGCAAGATCATCACCTTTACCATCCGGCAACACAACTGCCTTCACCATCCGGCAACATCACCGTCTTTACCATCCGGCAAGATCACCACCTTTACCATCCGGCAACACCACCGCCTTTACCATCAGGTAAGACCACCGCCTTTACCATCCGACAACACCACCGCCTTTACCATCCGGCAACACCACCGCCTTTACCATCCGGCAACGACACCGCCTTTACCATCCGACAACACCACCGCCTTTACCATCCGGCAACTCCACCGCCTTTACCATCCGGCAACACCACCGCCTTTACCATCCGGCTAGACTACCATCTTTACCATCCGGCAACACCACCGCCGTTACCATCCGGCAACACCTCCGCCTTTACCATGTGGCAACACCACAGCTTTTACCATCCGGCAACACCACCGCTTTTACCATCCGGCAAAATCACCGTCTTTACCGTCCGGCAACACCACCGCTTTTACCATCCGGCAAGACCACCGCCTTTACAATCTGGCAAAACCATCACCTTTACTATCCGGCAACACCACCGCCTTTACAATCCGAAAAGACCACCTTTACCATCCGGCAAGACCACCGACTTTACCAACCGGCAAGACCACCGCCTTTACCATCCGGCAACACCACCGCCTTCACCATTCGGCAAAACCCCTGCTTTTACTATCCGGCAACACCACCTCCTTTACCATCCGGCTAGACCACCGCCTTTACCATCCGGCTAGACCGCCGCCTTTACCATCCGGCTAGACCGCCGCCTTTACCATCCGGCTAGATCGCCGCCTTTACCATCCAGCAAGACCACCGCCTTTACAATCTGGCAAGACTATCACCTTTACCATCCGGCAACACAACTGCCTTTACCATCCAATAACATCACCGCCTTTACCATCTGGCTAGACCATCGCCTTTATCATCTGGCAACACTACCGCTTTTACCATCCAGCAACACCACCACCATTACCATCCGGCAAGACCACCGCCTTTACTATCTGGCTAGACCACCGCCTTTACCTTCCGGCAAGACCACCGCCTTTACCATCTGGCAAGACCACCGCTTTTACTATCTTTCAAAACCACCGCCTTTACCATCCGACTAGACCACCGCCTTTACCATCTGGGTAGACCACCGCCTTTACCATCCGGCTAGACCACCGCCTTTACCATCCAGCTAGACCACCGCCTTTACCATCCAGCAACACCACCACCTTTTTCCATCCGGCAAGACCCCCTCTTTGCCATCCGGCAAGACCACCACCTTTACCATCTTTCAAAACCACCGCCTTTACCATCCGGCAAGACCACCGTCTTTACCATCCGGCAAGACCACTGCCTTTACCATCTTTCAAAACCACCGCCTTTACCATCCGGCTAGACCACCGCCTTTACTATCCGGCTAGAACACCGCCTATACATTCCAGCAACACCACCGCCTTTACCATCCGGCAACACCACCGCCTTACCATCCGGCAACACCACCGCCTTTACCATCCTGCAACACCACCGCCTTTACCATCTGGCAACACCACCGTCTTTACCATCTGGCAACACCACCGTCTTTACCATCCGACAACACCACCGCCTTTACCATCCGGCAACACCACCGCCTTTACCATCTTGCAACACCACCGCTTTTACCATCTGGCTACACCACCGCCTTTACCATCTTTTTAAATAAATACAATTATCCAACTAAGTGAATACATATTTTTTTTTCTGTGTGCACACAACATGTTTCTTTTCAATTCAAAAGCAATTTGCTGTCAGGTGACTCAATTGGGAAAGAGCAAAAAGGGGCTGTCTCGAAACATTTGGGGTGATCATGCACATGCAGGTGCATCTCAATAAATTAGAATCCTCAAAAAATTTATTAATTTCAGTAATTCAATACAAAAAGGGAAATGCATATATTATATAGAGTCATTACAAACACAGTGATCTATTTCAAGTGTTTATTTCTGCTAATATTGATGATTATGGCTTAGAGCCAACGAAAACCCAAAATTGATTTTGATTCTCATAAAATTAGAATAATTACCACAAAACACCTGCAAAGTCTTCCTAAGTGTTTAAAATGGTTCCTTCGTCTGGTTCAGTAGGCTACACAATCATGGGGAAGACTGCTGACTTGACCGATGTTCAGAAGGCAATGATTGACACACTCCACAAGGAAGGTATGCCACAAAGGTCATTGCTTTAGAAGCTGGCTGTTCACAGACTGCTCTATACAAGCATATTAATGGAAAGTTGAGTGGAAGGAAGAAGTGTGGTAGAAAAAGCTGCACAAACAACGGGGATAATCTCAGCCTTGATAGGATTGTTAAGAAAAGGCCATTCAAAAATTTAGGGGAGATTCACAAGAAGTGGACTGCTGCAGGAGTCAGTGCTTCAAGAGCAACCACACACAGACGTATCCAGGACATGGGCTACAAGTGTTGCATTCCTTGTGTCAAGCCACTCATGACCAATAGACAATATCAGAAGTGTCTTACATGGACCAAGGAGAAAAACAACTAGACTGTTGTTCAGTGGTCCAAGGTGTTGATTTTAGATGAAAGTAAATTTTGCATTTCATTTGGAAATCTCGGTCCCAGAGTCTGGAGGAAGAGTGGAGAGGCCACAATCCAAGCTGCTTGAGGTCTAGTGTGGAGTTTACACAGTGATAGTTTGGGGAGCCATGTTATCTGCTGGTGTGGATCCACTGTGCTTTATCAAGACTATAGTCAGTGCAGCCATCTACCAGGAAATCTTAAAGCACTTCATGCTTCCCTCTGCCAGCAAGTTTTTGGAGATGGAAATTTCATTTTCCAGCAGTTCTTGTCACCTGTCCACACTGCCAAAAGTACCAATACCTGGTTTAATAACCACAGTATAATGGTGCTTGATTGGCCAGCAAAGTCGCCTGACCTAAACCCAATGGAGAATCTATGGGGTATTGTCAAGAAGAAGATGAGAGACACCAGACCCAACAATGCAGATGAGCTGAAGGCTGCTATCAAAGAACCTGGGTTTCCATAACACCTCAGCAGTATCACAAGCTGATCACCTCCATGCCCAGCCGCATTGATGCAGTAATTCATGCAAAAGGAGCCCTGACCAAGTATTGAGTGCATTTACTGTACAGACTTTTCAGTAGGCACCAACAAAGTGTGTAAATATTAGAACAACAACATGCAGATAGACCCCTGTGCTAATGTAATCACAAATTGATCATACCAACATAAACAGCTGGAGATATACTGAACCGTAATTCAAATCATACCACAGTCGTATGCCCTATCCTAACAGCATGTAATATACTCACTGTCAGGATGCAGCTCTGCTTGCTGGTTCCATCAATCATCACATGACTGCTCACATGCGATTTTCATACTTCTGCTCCTCTCACTGAAACAGGGGCTGTAGCATTTCTTTGAACGCTGAAAGAATTAGAAGCAGCTCAGTGGCACGTGAGTGTAAAAGTACAAATCACATATAAGTGGTCACAGCATGATTACTACACGGCTTGAGCGGAGGGGATGCCAAACTGAATTCTCGTCCAGGGTGGCAGAAATCCTATATCCACCTCTGCTGTCTGTATACAGTCTTTTGCTTCCTCCCCTGCCCAGGAGCTGGGCACTAGTGATGAACGATTCTGTTTATGTTTGCCGATTTCACCTGTGTTCACTGAATGGGTTGATGAATATATCTGAATCCCATTTAATTTAGGGGGAGGCAAAAACAAAGGCATAGACATCAACTTTAGGGGGTCCAAAAGCTGCCAAAACAGATGAAACAATTTTACAGTGGAGCCACACTATTGTGGCAGAGCCATTAGCTTCCTTGACTATTAACATAGGAAATATTGTGGTGGATGAGTGACAGGTGTAGGCCTGGTGGGCTGGGGACTTTCATACCTCATGCAAGAGCCCAAATTGCTTTTCTGCTCAGCCACACTCAGGTGGCACCAGTGGCGTAACTACTGCGGTCGCAGGTGTCGCCATTGCGACCGGGCCCAGCAGGTCAGGGGCCCGCGGCCGCCCGGCAGATCAGCAGCCAGCTCCTTTCTGTGAGAGAGGTGCTGCGCTGTTCTGCCGCTGACCACGTGGCCACTATATGACCCGGTCACCGCCGCTGACACCGGGCCCACCTGCCTCACGTCAGCGGCGGCGGCACTGGGCTCCCGTCATAGCACACTGTTATGATATTGCAAAGAGCAGCTGGAGCTGCTCTATGCATCATCATTGTTTCCCTGTGGCTGCGCGGTGACGTCACTCCTGTGCGACTGCTGTGTGTGGTGAGAGCACAGAGCGCAGGATGCCGACCGGAGCAGCAGGGGAACAAGGACAGAGGTGAGGAAGAGCAGCAGTGAAACAAGTAGCTCTTGGGGGGGGGGCTGGCTGCATGACACATGGAGGCCTTGGTGGGGGGGCTGGCTGCAGGACACATGGAGGCCTTGGTGGGGAGGGGGCTGGCTGCATGACACATGGAGGCCTTGGTAGGGGGTGATGGCTGCTTGACACATGGAGGCACTGGGGGGGCTGGCTGCATGACATCTGGGGGGGCTGGCTGCATGACACATGGAGGCTTTGGGGGGCCTGGCTGCATGACACATGGAGGCCCTTGAGGAGCTGGCTGCATGACACATGGAGGCCCTTGCGGGGGCTAGCTGCATGACACATGGAGGCCCTGGGGGGGGGCTGGCTGCATGACACATGGAGGCCCTGAAGGGGCTGGCTGCATGACACATGGAGGCCCTGAAGGGGCTGGCTGCATGACACATGGAGGCCCTGAAGGGGCTGGCTGCATGACACATGGAGGCCCTGGGGGGGCTGGCTGCATGACACATGGAGGCCCTGGGGGGGGGGGGGGCTGGCTGCATGACACATGGAGGCCCTGGTGGGGCTGGCTGCATGATACATGGAGGTCTGTGGGGCTGCATTATACATGGAGGTCTAGGGGGCTGCATAATACAATTGGAAGATCTATGGGGATGCATTATAATACATATAGGACTATAGGGGCTACATTATAATATAGGGATGACTATGGAGGTTACCTTATACATGGACTATGCTGGTGCATTATAAAACATGGAGGCCTATATGGTGCAGTATAATATATGGAGTACTATGGGTGCACTATAATATATGGAGAACTATGGGGTGAATTATAATACATGGAGAACTATGGGAAATTCATTATAATAACTGGAGGGCTATGAGAGATACTTTATACATGGAGGACTATGGGGGTGGATTATAATATATGGAGGACTATGTAGTGCAGTATAAAATATGGTGAACTATGGGGTGAATTATAATATATGGAGGACTATGGGGTGAATTATAATACATGGAGAACTATGGGAAATTCATTATAATACATACATATAATACTATGGGAAATTCATTATAATAACTGGAGGGCTATGAGAGATACTTTATACATGGAGGACTATGGGGGTGGATTATAATATATGGAGGACTATGTAGTGCAGTATAAAATATGGTGAACTATGGGGTGAATTATAATATATGGAGGACTATGGGGTGAATTATAATACATGGAGAACTATGGGAAATTCATTATAATACATGGAGGACTATGGAGGTGCATTCTAATATATGAAGTGTTATGTGGGACCTATTATACTATATGGAAGGCTATGTGGGGGCCATTATTGTATTTGGAGAACTATATATGAGGGGGGACAAAGATACAAATAGGGGATGGGAATGTTTTGTGCTGAGGGAAAAGGGCTCTTTTCCTCAGCACCCAGCTTTCCCATGCTCTGCTGTACATCTCTCAGCACGAATATTATAATTTTGAACAAAATACACATCTCAGTCATTTTTAACTATGTCTCAAAAAGACCACTCCATAATAACATAAGAACCAGAAAGACCAGGAGTTTTTATAGGCAAAAATAAATATTTTTTATTGATACAAAAATGCACACATATAAGAAAATACATGAAGGTTAAAATAGTGC